>NC_142183.1:32213611-32513611 GCF_026936395.1 Plectropomus leopardus | reverse complement strand
ACTAGGCAGTCCTAATCGAATATAAATTAAGATTATGTTTCTGCGCCGTCTATTTTTCATCTGAAATGTTTTCAGAAATGTATTTTAATGCCTCGTTTAGCTGTAATGGTGAGAGTTTGGGAGCAGGAAGTGGGCTCCACACTGTTTCCTGCACACTGTAAACAGCTGCTGAAAAAACAGAGATCAGGTAAAACTAAGCAGCGCTGACCAAATATAAACCAAGTTTCTGTAACTGAATTGCACATTTCTTGCCTTAAATGTTTTCAGAAACATGTTTTAGCTTACCGTTTAACTGTAATACGAGATCGCCAGCCCCCATGCTTTCACGTGGATCAGGTCACAGTATGTCAGGTGCACAGCATTCTCGTAGTTGTAGCTTTTCCACCTCTTGAGCAGGAAAATCATTTTTCTCTGTTTTTTCTGGTAATGTAGCACCAATTTCAAAAGTATTTGCATATTTATTCGGCTTAGAAAGCCCAGTTTTATGTGAGGGCCCTCTTCATATCAGTGAAATCCTTTAACCAGAGCATTGTTGAAACAGAAAGAAGCATAAAGATTCATCCTATCAGCTGGAAAGTGAGGTACAAATGTAATGTATCTGTGGTTTGCAGGAGCCAGCCAGTACCAACATTTAGGCTATTCTGGCGTTTAGTTTGGCTGCAGCATGTTATAAAATCCAAAGCCGGACAGGTCTGCTGTGCCAGCTGTATTCAGCTGCCAAGCCATGACTGGAAAATCACTGTTTTGGGGATTGTAAAAAAGGTTTGAAGGCTTTCAAAACCTTTATTTTTTTTACTGGCTTTCAAACTTATCTCCTAGATTTTTCATCATGTTTCAAAACTCTAGACTTAATTATCTTATAATAATATAATATATATAGTCATATATAATAGTCAGAAAATGCTATTCTATAATTTGATTCAAATGAATAAGACTTTTTTCTCATGTATCTCATCATTTAAACATAAACAAAATGATTTTTTGTTTGTATACCATTGTAAAAAATAAAAAAAATCAACAACAAATGCACAAAAAAAACAGATCCTCAAAAAGCAACAAGGAAAACCTGTTATGAAGTTACCTCAAAATCTGTTGTACAGAGGTCTAAAACAAAGGAAGTAAGATGAACATTGACAAATGATGCCATATGAAGGCAACACATAGATGCTGATTTAATGAGCAGTTATAGGTAAAGTTATAGGTAGGTGTAGGTATCTTTCCTTTTTCTAAGATATAAATACATGATGTGATGAGTGATGATGTAATAATAACTCAACATGAGGCATCAAATTCCAGTTATTCTATTATTATAGTTATAGTTGTTGCAGTGTTACTAAATACTGTTGTTACAATTAAGATAGTTAGAATTGTAAGCTTGCTTATGAAGTGTGTGTAATGTAAATATATTATTTGGCATTTTGTCAAATTCTCAAAAGTTGTTGTATTATCCGTTTTTTTCTACATCATCAGTAAGTTTCAGTTTCTGGCCTGTGACCCAGTTGCGCTCTCCCTGGCTCCCCTGATATGCCGTTTGGGTCCCTGTCCTAGAATAGACTGATTAGTGTGCGTCGATAGAGAGGCAGGACGACAGACAGAGCTGCTAAAAGTAGACCAGCGTTGCCGGGTGTTGTTGTTTCATTATTAAGGGACGTCTCAGTTTGGTAGTTTGTCGACCACGTTCCTCCACTTATGTTGATGGAAAGTCATTCAATGATAATGGCACTGACACTCGTCCTTCATTTTGAAAGTAGTTCAGATAGGTTATGTTTTGGACCATCATTTTCAGAGGTAATTTTAACTTGAGTAATGAGAGACAAGCATGAGTGTAAATGGTGAGCAGTGATTCCCCCAAAAGCTTTGTGACATCACAATGCCAGAAATATGTAGAGTTTCACAATAAAGTAGCCTGTTAGTGAAATATAATCTTTTGTTGTGTGTTTGGCATGTAGTGTTAAATTAGTTTCTTTTTAGTGAAAATGCATCACTGTTTAATGAGGCATATTTTACTGAGGGACTATTGACCTAATGGTTGAATTAAGCCTTTTATAACAGACCTTTCACAGGAGGTGGTAGTTTGCATGATCCTGATAGATAGATCTAATAGATCTAAAATAAGAACCATAAAAGCTAGAGTGTTCATTCCTTTTGCAGCAGAAAGGTAAGGATTCTGTCCTCTCTGTCATCACATCATGACCTTACGTTATCTTACCTTACGTGCCATGCAAATATAATATTCCTTGTAATTGCGTCGGTAGACCCTGAAATGGCTGCAGGGGATCACTGTTTCCATAACCCTGTATATATATAGACCTAAAATAAGAACCATAATAGCTGAAGCATCCATTGTTTTTACAACAGAAATAAGGGGCGACCGATGCTGTTTTTTCAGGGCTGATACTGATTATTGATAGTTAATGAGACAGATTACCGATATTTGGTACGAATATGCATTTACATTAAAAACGAAAATATTTCTGTCTTTTAGAATTTGTTTAGCCTTTAGCAAATGTTTAATCTAAACTGAGCCTTTCAACATCATATACAGCAAGTTCCCAGCAACTGTTTTAAGTAAGTGAAAATCAAAGTAAAAAATGGATAAATCAAAATAGCACCCTGAGGTTTTACAAAGTAAAAGTTTGTGCAATGCTGACACTTTCTTTGCACTTTTTAATTAGTTAATTTTATCAGCGATCATTAAAAATAAAATGCCAATACAGATAATATGTTACCTTACCTAATGTGCGGTGCAAATGTAGTATTTCACCTAAATTATGGCATTCTGTTTGTCCCTCTCTCTCCTACCAGAGAGCTGTTAGCTTGCAGTGGATGAATCCTCATACTGCAGTTACAGTTTAACTTTCTGCTCTTGCTAACATTGAACTTTTAACTGGAAGCTTCAAATCCACAGCAAAGACACTGACACTTGGCCCGAGACGAGCCGGGACCTTCAAGCTTCCGCTTTAATAATACTTAATTTAACTTTACCAAACAGTACTTTATCTAACGTAACACTCTACTTTATTTAACATTACAACAGTATGTTAATGAACTTTATTTTAACAGTAGTTTATGGGACTTTATTTTATAGCAGTAGCTACCTTATTTGTAACTGTAATTCTTTCAATGATTTAGTATTTTAGTATTTTACAGTAGTTTAGAGGAAATTTCAAAATATTGAGATATATATCCTGTATGGCGATATAGCCTGAGAATATTGTGATATTATTTTAAAGCCATATCGCCCAGCCTTTATCCCCAGAATAAGTATCATGAATGACAAAAAATGAACTTTTGTTTTTATTGTGGTGCTTAAAACTCCACTGCTTTAGCATCGTCTCTTTTATTCTACATATTCTTCTTCCATATCCTTCTTCTTTATTGTGTTCCAGTGCCTACATTAACCACAATGCAACTCAATTGCAGCCAGTTGAGTTTGAGATTTTGGTGCGATATACTGTAGCCTCAAGGTGCCAGCAGAGATGAGGAGCAGGCCTTGGAGGTGTCTTCCCAAATGATGGCAACTCCAGTGCTCTCCCTCTGGAGCCATTAAAGGATTTTTACACTTCAAACACTTTTTTACATGCTGAGTAGTACGCCTCATCATCTGTAAACAGCCTCTGATGTGTATAATTGGAGCACTTCCTCTTATATCATGACATCAGGCATGTTGTTGGCTGGATGCAGCATCTGGTCAAACTTTGACAGCATACCGCATCACTAATGGTGACCAAACATCCACGCTCCCTAATGGTTTTACCACTGGTTACTCTCTCTCTCTCTCTCTCTCTCACACACACACACACACAAACACACACACACACACACACACACACACACACACACACACACACACACACACACACACACATATTGCAGTATCACCTGTCTGTCTTCAGCGTGCATTTGCCACAGTGTGTGTTTCTGTTGACTGTGCAGTTTGTGTTTTGAGTCTGCTGAGCAGAATAAACACCGTATGACCCTCAGTAGAAATGTCCATTGGTGTCGTGCAATGTAATAAAGCAGTGGGGGATCAATTCTGCTCTCCTGCAGTGACCAATGGATCTGACAGTCCAGCTGCACTGCCCCCGCCTCTGCGCCCAAAGCTGTCCAGCACCACAGAGGCATCACAGCAGCACAGCCATTGTTGTATCAGTGGAGCCTCTGAGGCAGCGGATTTCTGCTGTTATCCGCTGTGTGTAAATGTGCATATTAGGTGGGGAGGGGGAGGAGGCAGTCAGTGTTTGGATTTTTCCTCTTCCTCCCTGCAGCCACACTCTGTTTTGACTTCCAGCCACAGTGTCCTGCTGTGAGTGTGGAAGAAGCAGTTTGTCAGGAAGACAAACGGGGTGGAGGGAGGATTGGAGTTGGAGTTTTTTGGCTTCAGACAGAAGGGTCATACATTTTAAACAAGCTAAAGCAAGTCATTGGTTTCTGTGCTTTTAATGATGTGATGAGACTGTTGTTCTAGAATATGCAGATGTGGCCACTAATGATAGAGGAGGTCACAAGGCTGAATTCCCAATTGCATTTTGTAGAGATGCTTGAGCTCATGGATTTGAGGAAATAGTTTAACGATTTACAAAAAAAAGCAATCGGCTTTTCTTGTGAAAGGTAGATTAGAAGATTATTAACATTTCACCCCCAAATCAAAAACACATATTTTTCCTCTTACCTGTAGGACTATTTATTAATCTACATTAGTGATACTTAATTTATGGCCCATGGAACAAATCTGGCCCCTGATATTGTGACATGTGCCCCCCCAACCATGAAATGTGCTAAAATTTGAGAAATGTCCTAAAATCCTAGAAAAATGTTAAAATCCTAAAAATGTCCTAAATTCTAAAAAATGTGCTAAAATCCTAGAAACATCCTAAAGTCTCAGAAACGTTTATGAGGCTGCTTAGACTGGCCCCTGGCCTCCCGTCATTTTGAATAAGTGGCCCCCAAGCAAAGCAAGTTGAGGATCTAGATTGTTTAGGTGTGAGTTAGTATTGGAGATATCGGCTGTAGAGATGTCTGCCTGCTCTTCAATATAATGGAACTAGATGGTACTCGGCTTGTGGTGCTCAAAAAACAAAAAGTTATATTTGAAAAACAGCAATGTCTCTTTCCAGTTATCATGAACCAGTTACTCTTTGTAATCCACAGAACTTGTGAGCAGTTTCATGTAGGAACTATGTTTTTGTACCGACTACACCCATCAACCTTGTCACTGTGCAGAAGGAAGTGTGAACTACTGTTAGCTTACCCAGCACCACTGAGCGAGCTAACGTTACAGCTCAGCCGAGGAGAGCAACATCTCTGTTTATATTTTGCACTTTTATGAGCACGAGCCTCTCGTCAATGAGGAGACGCGAGCTGAGGCTCGCGGTTCATGCTGTATCTGGTCATTATGCTAAATTAAGCTGACTCAAGCTCTATACTAAAAAAACAGGGATGAAATTCATATCAATATCCTCATTTTAGAGAGAAATTGAATATGCATTTGGGAAATCTTTCAACTGATAATTTTAGAGACCGTGGAGTAATTTTATTTGTGTGTTTCCGTTAAACTGCAGCTGGTATTCAGCATCTGGTTTTCTGTTTTCCCAAGAAGCTTAAGACCCAAAATATCATGTGAAGGCTGCAATCCTGTCATTGTACGGAGGTGAAAATGAAACAGTTGGTGTAAAGATCTAATTTAGTGAAGGGTAGCTCATCTGTAGCACATCAGTCATCAAAACATGCCTGAATAAATTCCGATTTTTGTGCTCTGGGGAAAAACATCCTCAAAAATTACAGTTCAAAAATCTATCTTAAATTCTATTATATATTGTTTTGCATTTATTTATTTTACAATTAAAGCCAGTGCAGAAGTCTGTTAAACCTAAATCCTTTTTAATGACCAGCAGGGGGCGACTCCAATGGTTGAAAAAAGTGTATGAAAAAATTAACCTACTTTTCACTTGATTTATTACCTCAGTTAACATTTTCCTGATGAGTTTATGGTCTCAATCACTAGTTTCAAGTCTTTTTAACACAGCATGATCTTAATTATGTAAATTATGGTCCTATTAAGACTTCAATAGACAGTAAAGCAGGATATACTAGCTTCTGTGAGTTTCTACCTTGTGATTGACAAGAAGCTTACACGTGACTTGTCAGATGAAGCAGTGTGAACTTTCCACAGTTCCCCCCTACTGTTCATATATGGTCACTTATGGCTTGGAAAAAAAGAACCAAGATGGTGCATATGCAGAATATCTATCAACAGTCAGTTTCAGAGCAGCTTTATATTAGAGGTTAATATCCTCGGTCTGTGGCCTCGGGCCGCAGTTCACCTATCAATGTCATCCAGCTGCTTTTGATTGACAGGTAATTATATGGCAGTCACGTCCGTGCGCTGGGGATGAATTTATGTTGGGCAAGGACTCTGCAGCACAGATTGTTCCAAGTCTCCAACGTCAACGGGATTTTCTCCAAATCACATTATTGCTGTTGGTTAATAATACCAAGGACGAGTGACGAGCTACAGGCTTATACTGTAACCTTCTTTGATTGTAGGAGCCACGTGTGACCTTGCATGCTGGCCGGATCAATGTCTTGTTTTATTTTCATGGTATCTCTCTTGCTACTACAAAAGGTGTAGTCTGCAGCCTCTGCTGTGGTGGGGAAGGTATACTTTAAGCATCCGTAAGCTCTTGGTGGTGTAATATCTTTTGATACACATCTGACTTGTAGTTATACAGACATTATTTGGAGGTAGAGCTTCTACGCAGGCAGAAATAATCCTATTAGGGGAGTGAGATCTCAATGGGTGGTTATTTTTATTCTCTCCATGAAGTACATTTGGCTGAAATATGTAATTATGATGATTGTGAATCTAGTTTTTTTTCCCAGCTTTTTTCTTTTTCCCTAAACATTTTCCCTCACTTAAAAAAAAGTCCTAAATCTACTAATTTCTTCAGTTTGTGAAATATCTAAATACCAAGTTGGTCATTGCCTTTTCCCGCATGGTATCTGAAAGCACCTCATGTAAAATTATGTCGCTCCAGGTTTCAAAAGGTTTAGGTAATGCCATGAATCCTAAAACAACAATAAACTTTGTAAGGTGACAATATGTTTAGTGTTATGTTTACAGCTTGTTGTGCTGCCCCTAAGTGATCCAAAAAAAAAAAAAATCAATTCATGCAGATGTAAATACTATGCTTCTTTCTGTACATGCCTGCCATTACAGAGAGCCAAATTTGGTTCATTATCCCCCTCATTCAGTTAATGAAATATGCTGATGGAGAGCAACATAATGTACATGGGTTATTGAACACTGGGCAAATGATCTTATCATTTATTTGGCAATGATAAGAGGAAAATCTCTTTCAGGGGGTTTCATTCTGATCTAAATTGAGGTTGTGTTTGATGCTATATATAGGGCTTAGAATTGTTTTTTTAAAAAAAAGTTGCCATACCTATAACAGTGCCCTCAAAATGACACTGTTACCAATACAGAACTTCATCGGATACCTTTTTTAACTTCATTCAATATGCTTTGTGTGAATGGAAGCATTCAGTTGTGTAAAATTCTAAAGGGACTTGCACCGATAAAGTGCCTTTCTGGTCCTGTGACCACTCAGAGTGCTCTAACACTACTTGTAACATTCAGCCATTCACACACATACCCACACAGTGCTGGCCGATGTTTTAATACAAGGTACCACTTGCTACTCAGTTTATCATTCACATTAGTATCAGTAGTAATTTGGGGTTCAGTATCTTGCCCAAAAATACTATGCCCCAAAAAAAAAATACCTCCAGATGCCACAGGAGTGTAGAACAGCCTTTATTTCAAACATTTTGGTGCATCTCGGCACACTGGACTGCCAACTCTGTCAAAAACATTGGGCTTGACTTCACACCACAGACTGTATGGGTTGTAGCTGCTGCAGTAGTGTGCCAGTCACATGTCATATTGAATCGAATAATGTTTACAGGGCTCGGCTACAAGCAAAACTATACAAATATTAATTTTTGTTGTAGATATTGGTACATAAGAATGGAATGCATGTATCATTTGTCTGCAGAAGTTTTGATTGTTTGATTGTGCAGTATGTATTTTTTCATACCTTCATACTTAGTAGTAAAGACTGGAGAGTGTGCCAGTTCTGCAAGCTTTTTCAGTCTAGTAAATGAACAATCTTAACTCAAAAAATGACAAGAAAGTTAATATTCTTAGTCGTCTTTTCCTTATTAAACTGAGAAATACAACTGTATACCTTCTGAATTCAAGTTTATCTCTTTCAATGAATTATGACTTACATTGCCTTGTTGACTCACAACCTTCACCTAAACTAGACAAAAACAGAACCAAAGCCATCTTTATTAGTCTTGTTAGTCGTTTAGTTTGTCAGTCCACTGTTTAAACAATCACCAGCTCTGATGAGTTAGATTTATAATAATATAATGTTTTTTTCCCCACTATCTCTCTCCACTGTAGCTGGCCAGCTGTTTACAGTCCTATAACGTTATCCCGACCCCTCACAACTACGGGATGTCTGTCACTTCAGCTGACCTTTCCACCTTAAGAGACTAGACACTGACCCTGTGCACCACATACATAATTAGATTGAAAATTATTATGTCAGCATTTTTAAACATCTTCCTATACCGTGATACTGTCATACTGCGATACTGCCCAAGCCTACTTGGTGCTTGGTTATCTCAGGTGATACCTTAAAGGTATTTGAATTGGATCTGCAGTGACATCCAACACAAATTTTGTCTCAGCTCTCACTTAGGATCAACTTCATGTGTTTGATATTGTTCTTTTTGGATACCCCTGAAGGCATCACCACTGTCCTGACGATGACGACCCTCAGCATCAGCGCTCGCCACTCCCTTCCTAAGGTCTCATATGCCACTGCGATGGACTGGTTTATCGCTGTCTGCTTCGCCTTTGTCTTCTCTGCCCTCATTGAGTTCGCCGCTGTAAACTACTTCACCAACGCGCAGATCGAGCGGGCCAAAAAGAAACCAGCCAAATGTCCCCCAGTGCCCCAAACCACGCCTGTCAAGGTCAAGGACACGGAGGAAGTGCTGCAGGTGATTTTTGTTTCCCTCAAAGTGGCTGTGGCAAATAGTCTGATAGCACTTAACTTAAAGGAGCACTTACACAGCATGTCCCTCATTATGTGCTTACTGTATCTGGCCTTTAGCCTAGACTTTCGAACGGCCAGGAGTGGGCCTGCCTGAGGATCGTCAGCTGTGCTCCTGCTCATAAGAGCTGAGAGGATCCGAGCTGTAGAGAAAACAGAAGAAATCTGATCCCAGGATGAGTTTAGACTTCCAATTCTGCCTTTGTCTGGTAAAAAACTGGAATTAAAGATTATGAAAGCTTTATCATTTTTAGCCCCATAACTCTGAACATAATTAAATTCCAGACTTTTGTTCTATAACTGAAAATGTAGCTCAGGTAGTTCCACGTCAAACAACAAACAAAGCACTAGACTTTAAATTGTATACTTCACCAAATGACCATTGGAATATCATTAACTCAATCTCTTTTACTCTGCATTTGTGAAGAAAGCTTTGTTTGTTTCACATGCCTCCATGATCAATCAAGAATCCAAAGACTGAGATAATTCTTGATGAATTGGAAGTCAAAGGGGTCCATGTTTAACAACAGCAAAACTATATCTTTCCAAACATGTGCATTTTTGCTAAAATGTTACCATTTAAAATTGAACTGAAATTGAAACTGAATCTATGTTGTCTTCAAAGCCAGACTCCACTGACAAAAACAGTGATTTTACTTTGCTGATTATATGAGTTGCTGGTTTACCGTTGCCCCGATTAGTTTGTTTGTTATTGTTATTGAGTGACTTTACTGTTTAAAGTGTTAGTTTGGATTCACCAAAGTCACACTTTATCACAAACTTACTACAGATGGACGTCTAGACATAGACGTCAATTCCCTGTCAGCAAGAAATGTATGGCTGGATAACTGAGACTTGAATTATTCTGCACGAGTTGTGTTAGAGTTTTTAAACAGATGTTTTCTTATAGTTTTGCTGACATGGACCCCATTTACTTAACTTGATCGAGATTTTGATTTGTTTTGGATTCTTTGTTCAGTGTGGAGGCTTGTGAAAAGTTGACTTCAAACACAGGGTGAGTAATTGATAAACATATGGTCATGTTGGGGGTGAGGTGTTCCTTTAATAAGCCGGTGTTGACACATACAACCACTATCTTTGTTCTCATTCACAGTGTTTCTCACTGCCCACTAAATATGTTCAGTTATGTGGAAAATCATTACAATTTCTCCGGGACTGTCACTGTCGCCGGAGAGGTCAAAACATGAATTCCATCTGCTTCTTTTACCTGATTACATAGATAATTGCTTAGTCAACCACTGCTCACCATGTTGAAAAAACTGCTTGTTAAATGTGGCAAATGAGGACAATAAAGTGACACGCTTAAAATATCCCATACCTGCGATACCCTCATATCACCCTGAACTAATTAAGCTTTCATTCAGCTTTAAATTTAGCAGTTAACGTGTTGACTCTGATTGAGAAAAGACAGAAAAAATGTGAAAATGTCAAAACAAAGAATCTGAAGCGGCTTCACAGCACAGATTTTAAGGGCTAAATGCGGGGTGTTTCTCAATGATGGTGTTTGCCACGGAACCTTTATTTTGAAATTCTACATGAATAAATTGACATAATCTGCTATTTCTGGATTGCTAGTTGAAACAAATGACATTGACACTATGGCAGCTGACATATGGATTGAAAGAGAATTCATGAATATGCCATGAAGCTATTTCAGAGCTCCGAGTCAGATATGATGAATGTGTTGCAAATCAGTGTTCATGTAAGGGTAGCAATGTATTTCTGGTCCTGTATAAACACTGTGTTACAAATGGAATGTAAAAAGAAGGGAGGAAGTGCACATTTCTCAGACTTCATGTTCTTCTGAAGAGATAACAGTGAATATATAGGCCTACTGTTAACTGATCACTGGAGCTGACACAACCCAGCAATGCATATGCCAGTTTTATACTAACTACTTTAAGTTGCCCCCTCCAGTCCAAATCCCAGTGTGGCGTAATCATGCCTGAATGCAGTATAGTGACAACGGCACTTCAGTGGATTAGTAGGTTGCCACGGCAACGCAGCCCGGGTACATCTGTATAGGTTTCAGAGAGGCTCTGGTACTGGGGGAAAGAATTAATACTCTTTTCCTCGAGAGCGGCTCCTGTTGGCGCCAACCAAAGGGCTTGGCACGAGGGGCAGGGTGTGTTGACGGTTCCAGCTCCTCAGCCCTTGACCTCCTCCACGATGGAAAGCAAACTGCGCTATCACACACACTTCCTCTGCTGCACACGGGACACAATAACGCTGGATCCTTTCAGTTTCGGGGGATTATTGCTGCAAATGCCTTAGTACCAGCATCACACTCTCCCTGCTTGAAAACATCAACTCTCAAAGGATAAGCTCCTTTGAAGCTACACTGCATTACCGCCCCGATGATGTGCTACCTACTTTCTGTCTTAAGCTTGTGTGAAATGAGTGAAATCCTCGGTAAGTGACATCTGTATTGCACACACTCTATCGACTGCTTCCAGATGAAGGCCATCTGTGTTGGGGGGGGGGGCGGCTGTAATCAGATCAATATGACGACTTTACGCCGTCCAGCCCGCTTCACAGAAGGAAAAAAGCGTGTGAGCTTTACCTTGCTAGCAAATGTCTGAAACATGAGGCCGAAAGGACAAATGTGATTATTAGCGCTACAAATCCTCATACTGTTTTCTCTTAATTGTGGGATTAGATTAGATTAATTTATTTCATGACTCACTCAAACCAGAACTTCAATTTGATATAATTATAAGAATAAAAATAAGTTATTTATATAGCACCTTTTGATAAACAAAGCAAGCAGAAATGGGATACATAGACAACGGAAAGCCCTATTGAACACAAGTGAGACGAAATATTAAATAATGCAAAGACGTAGACCAATTACAACAACAGAAGCAACAAAAACAGTTCAACCACAAATTAAAATAAATAAAATAACTAAAACTTCGATTACAAAGGTAAAATAAATAAAAGTAAATGAAAAAAAGACATGCAGTGTGTCATCAATTAATAAAAAGGTATATTTATCAGTTTGTTAAATATTTTGGGCAGATATTTTATTATCTCAGATATTTACTGTAGGATATAAAAACCTTGGAAACATCCTTCTGACCGAGATGTGACGCTTAAACTTTAAACTTAATGAAACTTTCTCAATCAGACCAACAGCTCATTAACAAATATTTGGACTATAGAATAGAGCCTAACTGAAATGGGTTTTTGAGAATGATACTGACATCAATATTTGGCATTTAAAAAAAATCTGATAATCCAGCATTGACTGATAAATAAAAAAAATTGCCAGTGTTGTGTTAGAAGAAAAGAAAAGAAAAATCCTATTTATCGCAAAAAGTTTAATTTATTAGTCTTAATTTCTGTTTACTTTTTATCTAATTGCCAAGTTTACTTATATTTAAGTTATATTTACTTGATTCAGTGAAGATGTTGCAACTTAAAAATGACAAGTTTAATTAAATCAGTCTTTACCCCTGAGGGTCACTGCAACTTCGTTTTAGCACCCGCAGTAAACCAAGTTATTGGTACTGAGCTATATATTTATATATATCTGTATTGTGCTGGTTGCAAACTAGTCAGTCATATTTGTTTACTCTTAAACAAAACAGAAATCGCAGATTTAACTTCATCACTGGTAAAATCCTCTTATTGATGACCAAGTTAAGTCAGACTAACTTGATTTACTACCTGAACAGCTTCAGAAAATTAAGTATATACCGTTAAATTTTGAGTAAATTTAACAATTAGATAATAAGTCAACATAAATTAGTAGTTGTATTTCTTTCCTTTTTCCAATTTTACAGTGTTGTGTTCGAGTCCATAGCAGCGATTAGCAGGTATTGGCCAATGACACTGGCTGGTTGATTTATTGTTTAGCTTCTTATTTAGACAATATTGTTGTTTTTTTTTCTCTGTCGCAGCAGAATCCTGATAGCAACGGTAACCTGAGAAAGCGGATGAATTATATCTCCCACCAAGAGTCCAGCAGTCACCAGAGAGCCCAGTCCACCACCAACATTTCGGGAGTGGGGAGAGCAAGACCGCTGCGACCTTTAGCAAGCGGAGCTAATGGCAGCTCCTCCACCCTCTCCCGCTCCAGCCCCAAATCTGAGAGTCTGCTCAGCGTGGCCTCCTCATCAGCCCAGCTGGTGAAGAGCACGCCCCAGGCCGCCGCTTCAACACCAGACGTGATGGCAGGGACGCCGTGCAAGCAGAACGCCAGCACCTCGTCTCTGCAGCATCTGCTGGGGCCCAAGTTGGAGCGCATCCAGATGATGGGGAACAAACTGGAGCTAAAGCAGACACCGTGCTCCCAGCCCACCACCGCTGGTATGGGCGGAACCAGCAAAATAGACAAGTACGCACGGATCCTGTTCCCGGTGTCTTTCGGGGCTTTTAACATGGTCTACTGGGTGGTTTACTTATCTAAGGACACGATGGTGGCTAAAGGTGGCTAGACTTTGCTCTGGCGACAACTGCGAAGATGCATTTCTTTCAGCAGATGGGAAGCAAATAAGGATTATGGGAGTTTGCAAACAATAAGAGGAAGCTATTGTTCTTGCCAAACAGATAAACAAAAAGTGCACGCCAAGCACTTCCTGGAGAGCACATTTATTCGTTTCTTCCTGAGGTCCTCGAACAGCAAGCATGGGAACAAATCAACCAAATTAGAATTATCTGACTCAACATAAGAAAGAACACCTGCACACTGGAATATGCTACTGTCCTCTTTATATATCGTGTTACGTCTGACTGTAAAGGTCTGCGTTGGCTTCAACTGCCTCATGATCCCTTTTGGCCTGCAGTCAAGATCAAGCGTTGGGATTTTTTCATTTTCCTATTTTTGTACCCTGCACCTGGCAAGATGTTCAGATGTGTACACCACCGTCCTCAGATGAACTGCACCTACGCTATGTAAATATATGAATTTATTAGGATTTGTATTTAATGAAAACAGTGTGCTTTCATTTGAATATTAAGACTTGTTGCTTTGGTGCCAGCAGGCTAGATGATGCAAAGTTGAATTATTTGAGAAAACAAATAGACCCTGGCAGTGTTTTAGACGGAAAAACGTTCAATTCCTGAGCACAAGCCAGATGACTTTACTGAAATCAACAGGTTTTGATCAGAATCAAATCCCACAAGCCAGGCTGAGTGGAGCTTTGGCCCAAACCTGATCAGCCCTGAAAAGCCTCTCTTGTACAGCGCCTACTTGCAAAGCATCTTTCTTATACAAGATGCATTCACTAATCTGGAAATAGTGAATATGAAATTTGGGGATCAGTCGAGTAGAAAGTAGTGATGACAAGTTATTAATTCATGTAACAGTAGGATTTAAGCTTCTTTCCTGCCACAATGGGATGCCAAATAGTAGACAAAGATTGTGCGAGTGATTAAAATCCAGTCCTAGCATGAGGGAGCAGGAAGTAAAGCTATTTGCCAGCAGATCACTGCAGCAATAAAACAGTGAGTTGGTTGTTTATTTAGGGACATTTTGGCGTGTACAAAGAGGAGTGTGACTGAGCTGTTCGACAACAGCTCCAGGGGAGAGACTCAGGAGCTCACTGCTGTCATCCACCTCCTTAAATTGTGTCTAACAGATTTGACCTGCTTTAGGTGTTTCCAAACCCTTTCAGTTGAACACATTTTACATTATTTGTCTGTATTTCATGATGTTGATCATTGGAAGTTTCTCACGCGTGACTGGATGAGGTGTGTGGAGCAGAGCCCAAGCAGTGTGGTTATTGCAGCTGCAGTGTAGCTGAAACATGCCAAATTTTTAAGGCTGCTGTTCAAGTGGCAGATAGAGTGAGGGTAATGGGAATTACTGTAGGTACACTACATTACCAGCAAAGAAAACAAAAACAATTTAAAAAATGGCAGCGTGCCTCAAGCCCGACTCTGTCTGTTAAGATTGTGTTATCATTTTGGGAAATACATTTCCCTTTGCATTCTTGCTGAGAGTTAGATGAGATCATTGATATGACTCATATCTGTGCACTAAATGCAAGGTTGGAGTTAGTAATGGCTTAGCTTAGCTTAGCATGAAGACTGGAAATGGGGAAACAGATAGTCTGGCTCTGTCCAAATGCAAGAAAATCCCAGCCTAGTCTCACGTAAATGACAATGACGTTTCAAAACTGCATTCGGTGGTGGTGGTACATAATGTGCGTAATGTTAAAATTACTTGCAGGCACCACAGAAACGATGCCAGTGAAAAGCCAATTAGGATCCTTGTCATGGTGGATACAGAATTATCAACAAAGTCAGGCTTTAAGCTGTAGTTAATGTCACAGACCCATACGTAACATACAGAGCAAAACAGTCAGAGGAGGTTGGGGTGGGTGATAGGTCAAAGAAACACAGGACTTTAGACCAGAAGACCGCTGTTTGTGTCCCAAAACCAAAAGTCAACATTATTTTAATTTTAGGTAGTTACATCATGTAACATGCCGTAACTGACATCCTGTATGTAGCAAACAAATGTACTTCTTAAACTGATACCACAGTCTTTTTCCAGTCTTAATCAAGTAGTTTAACTGCCTAAATCCAACCATGTAACCACGCATATTACGTGCTGCCACCAGTTAATGCAATGTCAAGAGGTCATAGTCTTTTGCAAAATACATCTACCAGCACCTTTATAGCTCATTGATACCATTGGAAATAGCAGCTGATTTGCATAGGACTGGAAATGGGAAACCAGATGGCCTGGCTCTTTCAAAAGGTAACAAAATTCATAACCCTGAGGTCAATGGATGAAGGTACATAACTTATTAAATGCATGCATGTATGTGATCACAGCTATTGCCAGCTTGCACCTTTAAAAATCCTGTTGATCTCTGTGGACACAAAATACGTCACATTACTACTTGTCCTCCACAGTAATATAGAAATATTCCAGAAAACCTTTAAACCACATCGAAAACGACTAAAAAATCTCTGAAAATGGTCTCCTGTGTGATCAGGACCTTGTGAAGTTGCGGTGACCCTCAGGGGTAATGAAAGAGACTGCTGATAATTGAATCTTTGAATGTGTGAAGGACGTCATTATCTAAATATCACAAACATGACGTCAGGACACTGTCCTCTCTGCCGTCTCCTGTGCTGTCCTGTCACTGACTGGTAGAGGTGATGCAGGGGATTTATTGTCATGGTGTCCTTCCTCTGGACAAAGTGACATCTCTCAGTGATTACCTGCTGTGTTTAAGTGTAAAGACGGTTAATGATTGGCACTCTAACACATGAAATTCACATATAAAGTCCTCTATCAGGAACAGAGGTCATGAAACATCTCTTTAAAAGATAATTAACAAGATATTATCCCCAATATATTTTGATGAAGGAATCATAAAGATCATGCTCGACTAATAGAGCATATTTCCTCATGGCCTGATTTATTATTCATGAGAGAGCGTTGGTACAAGTCGAAGGTTAAACAGTTGGCGGATGAGCGTGGCTCCACTGTACACCTCTGCAGACAGAGATGTCACACGGACAGGGTGCGTTTGGGGATTCATGATGCAGCGAGCGCCCGGTTTCTTGCTCTAATAGCCAAATCATCCATGCAGTCATGGTTGTTGGCCCTCGTCGATCGGTTAGTCTAACAGGAGTTATGATGCAGCCACAGCGGCGACAAACATGCAGGCTGACGGACAGATCAAGATGCCCGCCGCCACTCACCTCTCCTAAACGCAGCCATGTGTGAAATTGATTTTGCCGTTATTACCTCCCTGTTGGTCTCACTCCCCCCCTCGCTCTCTCCCTCTGTCTCTCACAACAGTGTACAAAATACATCCCATCATAAAAACACAGAACATCCATGTGCTAATGAGGAGCCTGTCAACAACAGATTGATGCTCAGTGTTTCTGTGGGGCCTCCAAATGTGCCCATGATTGATGGAGCTGCCAGCACCAGGTTGTGGGTTTTCTGTTTTTTTTCTTTTCCTCTGACAAACATGCTGTTCTAGATGACGGACAGACAGTTCAAGATGCTCCACACGCTCACGCTGCCATTTCTGAAAGCTGACATGTTGCAGGTTTGTGGAAAAGTTCAACTGCATCCTGAGATCAAGCTCTCAATTAATCATTGTCATTTCAGCTGTTTAAATAGTTCAAGCGCATCAAAATAGCTTTTTCAGGAGATACACAGTGCAGATGGCTGGGAAAATGGGCCATTCATTGTAGTTTTAGAGCACTTTTGAGGTAAACCGTGGCGTAACGCTCCCTCTAGTGGCTCAGCCGACCCCTTTTATTTCCTTTATATATTCCTCTATTCATTTTGAACGGGCGGAAGTTGAATGGCACGGTAAAGGAAATAATCCAGCGTGATGCTAGTCAGGTTTATTAACCCTTTGAAACCTGGAAAGACATCACTTTTCTCGTGCTGAATTCAGACACAGCTCATAAGTATTTAGGCCTTATAACTCTGAGCAGATTGGTATGATTTCTATTAAAAACATGGGGAATAAGACATGGAGCAACTTGGTAAGGAATGTTCCACAAATTCAAAGAAATTAATGATTTTTTTTTAAAGGAAAATGTCTAGGGAGTAAGGGAAAACTATATTTATAATGATCATAATTATGTATTTAAAATGATGTTACAGAATTGTTATAATTGTATTTATAATTTTACAAGTCTTGTGTGCCTTGCTTTTTTTTCGACATTATTTTTTTTGCTTTTTTTGTGTGTTTTTGCTTTGTTTTTTAAAAAATAATTTTCCGGTAATTTTTTGATTGTTCATTGTCTTTAAAAAAGAAAAGAGAAGGCAATTAGCTCAGGTTTCAAAGAGTTGATTAACCTCATGAGGGTTTAATTCATCTGCTTGTCTTGTATGGCTGATCACAACCTCATTTTTTAGGTTTCAAAATGTGTCTCACTGAGTAAATTCTGTGTTTCCTGCTGACAAAGCAAAGCCACTTTTATTTTGCGTTTTTAAATCATATGGGACTTAAAGACACAAAATGTACCGGATGTAAGGGTGATCGCACTCACCTTGTTTTATATATAAAAATATGCAGTTCAGACTCATGCCTGAGTGACTTTGAAGCCTGTGTATTTTTATACACAATGGCAGGAGAGTATTTTAAATATCCTGAAATCCAGTACTGAAAGTGACGTTAAGACAGTGATATAATAATATGCCTATTTCAGTCCATACAGTACTAACCGAATGTCAGAAAATGTATCGTGTGTTTCTGTATGTTTTGCACTGTGGTTACTTTTTCAAGATCTTAGTTTTAGTTGAGCATGTATACAGAAGAAGGTATCAACCTGAAATATATACAGAATCATACTGATCATCTGTTCACACACTTGATTGCAAAAACGAGACATTTGGAGAATGAATGAGAATTGTCAGGAACAGTGTGTAAACACATTTGCCAGTGAAGGTGAGAGTAAAAGCCAACCCCAGATTCACTATAGTTTGGCATTTCCGCTTGCTATATTTGCTTTTTTTTCCAGGGCTATGTATCTTGGATGCCTGCTGCTTACAGTCTGGCACCTGGTCACTACTTTTTTATAAAGCCTCGACTTCACCTGAGCGCTGTGGGGGGTAGAAACATCCCAAACACAGAAAATAAGAAAATACAAGCAAAGGATAGAGTCTGGTTCCATTCTGGTTCCTGCACCTACTTTTAAACCTTTCAGAGCATAAAGTCAAGTTCAGTAAGAAATAGTCAAATTGTCAGCGGTCTCATTAGAATTGGCTCACGTTTACAGAACTTTAATCAGTAAAAGTTTTAGAAAAAGTCAAGGAATTTAGTGGTGTGTAATGTGATTGTCCCAATGGATAACCTTCCATGTTATGTAACATAACAGCTTTTTCTTTTCAGTGGCTGTCCACATAATACTGCTCTAGTTTGCGTCAGTGTGTGATGTCAGTTTAACCATCACGTAAATTTCTCCATTTTCTCCTCACATTCCATATCTCCCTCCACGTATACCAGGTAGCTGAAATGGCAATTACATGTAAGTAGTGCAAGAAAAAAAAAGTATTATGGTTCCTTAAAAAGTCAGAAAAAAGTTTTTACATTTAATCCATGAAAATGTGTGGAAACCCTTGATGACACATCCTTTATTATAGTGATTCAGTGGAAAATTGGTGGAAACTTGGGCTGGTTTTAGATAGCACCAAGTTTCCAAGAATCCTGAACTGATTTTTTTTATTTGATTTTTAGGAAAATCCTGCATAGTATACCTTTAAACGCATGGCCGATCCGTAATGGTGTGTTGTGAGGAATGATCTGAGAACAAATTGATGTGTATGTTGGTTATTAGACCCTCTCTGTGGCATCACTTTGTTAAAGAGAGCATTTCAGGTCTAACATCTTAAGTCAGATGAACCACTAGAGGGAGCAACATGCTGATTTTCTTGCAAATCCAAATGATTTCAAGTGATCACAGTCAGATCACTTTCAGCTCTCAGGCTGACTAGTGACTTTGTTAGTGTCTACTTTACCTGATTTTAAACTTAAAGATCTTTGGATAGCATTGCACTGTGGTAAACTCAGAGTGTGGGGGGTTCAGTGTCTCCAGCAACACGAGGAATGGCTCCATTTCATGAGCGTCTCTCCAGAGATTAGCACAGTAACAATGTAGGTCCACCCTCCGTATTATTATTCTCATCACACATCTGTCTTCAGAGATGACAGTCCTTCAAGCTAAATTTCCTTAATGAGGGGGGTCACTGATATAAGGGTCAGTATCTGTCGTTTTTTTTTTTTTAATGTAAACACAGAAGCTTTAGACACAAATGAGCCACACCTTTATTCCCAAATTTGGACTACCTCTGTGTCTTTTAACCCTTTGAAACCTGGAGTGACATCACTTTTCTTGTGCTGCATTCAGACGCCTTTAAAGCTTTGAGACTTGAATTAAAAAGGTGGCTGAAAAGGCAAGAGGCAACTTGGCAATGGATGCCCCACAATTTGGAAGGAATTTGGAAAAGTAAACAAGAAAATGAACTGAAAATTTGCTTTAAGATAGAGACAGATATAGAAAGAAAATAATTTAAGTTAATAGTAATAATAATAATGATAATAATAATAATTATGATAATTATAATAATGAAATAAAAATAAGTCCATGAAACTATTATAATTAATTATTACTATATAATTTGTATTATTATTATTTTTTTTAAATTATTTTAACTTTTTATTTTTTTTTGGTTGCAAATTTTGTGTAATTTTTTGTAACCTATAACTTGTAACTTATTCCTGTGTTTTTGGCAGAAATCAAGCCAGTTTGCTCTGTTTTCAGAGGGTATACCTATTGGTGGTCCAGCTCTAGGAGTGAATGCTGGGGTGTATTTTGAATTTAACATTTTGCTTTTCCATTGTGTCATTTTTCACAAATGTTATTTTTTCACGTCTGGTCACATGTGAAAAGATTTGGAGGCATTTTCTCACTCATCTTTTTTAATTTTCTTTTTGACACACTTTTCATGCAGCTTGTGTATCTGAGTGGTTTCATGTGTAATAAGACCTCACTTAACCCAGTTTTTGGAGTGCCATAGGCCAAGATAATTAATGTGTAGGCCCCTGGTACTTAACAGGATAATACATTCTAATTTGTATTATACTTTCTAGCACAAGTGGAGGTCAGTTTGGGGGGTTTAATCTACCCAGTGAGGAAGGACGGCATGATTCCATAGTTTGTTGTAGTGCCCAAACATTTACTCACATCAACTGCTGGTGTATTTTTGCATCGAAGACATGGAACAATTATTTCTGGGGTCATATTATTGGTAAAAACCCTCAATAATAATATTCAATAGTAGGAGCACCAATTACAGCAATATTTAGAGTATTAGATAAGCCACACAAAGACAGCAATAATGTAAACAAAAGCATAGAACATGACACAATATGTACACAATGCTTCCTTACATAAACTAAAACTGCACCAAAGGACTCATCACAATGCTTTTCCATTATGTAAGAACTTAAGATAATCGATTCAACTCATAATCAAACACTAACAGACCCTCAAGTTGTTCTAATATCTGAAAAAAAAAGTGCAGAAATTTGAATGCACAGGCTTGCTGGTGATTTTCTGCCTGAATGAAACAGTTGTGAAAATGAAAGTTGTGTATTGTGTAACTTTGTGTTGATGCCACGTTGAATTTATCTTAAGGGTGACGACAAACTATGGTACTAACTGTACATCGTTCCAACTTGAATTGTTTGTCCTCCTCTTGAGTTGTTACAGTCAATATGCTGATAAAAAAGTATTTTTGAACATATGTTTCACTCATTTATTAGTCCTTATCCAATGCTCTGTTTTGAGGAAACACGATTAAACATTAGTCAAAATCCCTGCTTCATGTTGTAACTTCTTTCGAGAACAAATGTACTGAGCAGCCTATGATACAACCAGGAGACATTTGTGTGTAGCTGATGTCTAATTGCTCTTGTGTTGGTCTGTAAGTGATTAGCTAAGAGTTCAGTTGTACTTGTGGACATTGATCATGTGTAAGACAATCTTATTGCTCCTAAAGCAGTGTTCACATGTTTTTTGCCACTTGGGGGCAGTAGATTAACCTGAACAGAACAGTGCAATAAGGCCATTGGCAATAACCAGGCGCAAAAGTATGCCCAATGTATACAGCGAGGCTGCTCTGGCTCTACTAAAGCAAGAGGGCTCCAAGCAGGAAAAAAGGGATGCTGACAGCAGAATATATTAAGTCACTACAATAATTAAGATGTAATAGACAACATATATAAACCCTCAAATATGTGAATCTATCTCTGTCATGGTGTGAAAAAAGTCATTATCAATCAAACTACGTATAATAAAATTATATGCTTATTCTATGTACTATAAAAACTATGAACAGCTATTGAAAACTATTCAATCAAATGTCTTATTTTCTTTGGCATTTATTTCATACACAGATACAGTGATAATTGCTGATGTTGTCGAATCTTAACTCTCTATTTGATCACGTGACACGGAACGCAACCTGAGCGCACCTGGGCAAGCCAAGCCAGCAGTCATTCAAACACAAAGGCGATTCCAAAAAAAGACACAGGACAAAAGAACGGGAAGAAATGGCTGCAAAACTCCCTAAATTAGATTATTTGGGATTTTTCTTAACAAGCAGACGCCAGCTCATGGACAAGCCCCTCACCGCTACCGTCACTGGCGTGTTAACAAACAATTAGCAGGTAAGCTAACGTTAGCAACAAGCTAAATAACGCTGGTCTAAATAATTGTATTTTTTTTTGTTTTGCTGTTGTGTTTGATGAAAATTTTAAGACAAAGCATACATGTATTGTGTACGGCTAAGCCGTAGTCTATTAATGTCTCTACCAGGTGCATAGCCAGTTTATAAATAATCATGTAAAGCTAACAGATAGCATGGTAGATGCTAGCTGTTCATAGCATTAACCGTTATGTTAACATATTTTCGTTTGCAGGTCTAACCAGTCAGAGACAAAAGCACTGAAATAGGTGAGTACAAGCGTTTTCAAGGGGATTTGGGTGTGTGTGTGTGTGTTGGGCCACCATGCCCCTGTTTCAAAGCTTGTTATTTTGATGTCAGGTCATGGCTGAGCACCTGTTTCATTGTTTGTGTGGACCTTACCCATCCATAAAGTATGATAGACTACTTAACAAATATAAACATGACTTTAGACATATTAAACAGATACAAAAAACGGAAATAACAGTATTGTCTATAAAAAAAAGTAATGTATGTAAAAGTCATGCCTGATCAAACTATAAATCGCAATAACGTAAATATAGGGTTTCAAGAAACATTAAAGTTTCACAAAGACATACCTAAGCTGTTAGCACGGACATAACGTTATGTGTATTTACTTGCTATGACTGTCTGATCCACGTGAGAGCAGCTGAAGACGTGAATACTGGGCGATACAGCTTTAACAGGCTGCGCGCGCTCCCGCGCACGGTAATCAGTTACTGGCAGACCACTTTTTTGGCACGACACCGGTACCGATACCTATTATTAGTACTTAATGAGACCTATAACCGATATTTGGAATCCATGTGCATTTGCAATAAAAATGAAAACATTTCTGTCGAAATTTAGAATTTGGACTATAACAAACTCCAACACAAAACTTTGTTTAAATGCCTTTAGTAAATGTCTAATCCATACTTACACTTTCAACATCATACACAGCAAGTTCCCTATAGCTTTTTTTGTCAAGTTCAGTGAAAATTTGCATAAAAAAAATGAATAAACAAAAATTGCTCCTTAAAGATTTTTGAAGTAAAAATCCTCCAATGTTGACACTTTCTTTGCATGTATTGCAGACTGCCTTCCCTGGTGCTGTTGAGTGTAATATGAAATAATGTTTTCTTTTTATGATCAAATTATTTTTTATTGTTTTATGTTTACACAAAAAAGTAACAGACAGAAAATAAAACATATAAACATATTCATCCACAGTATAACAAAACTAAAAAGGAGCAAAACAGCCAAAACAAACAATAATGCACAGACCACATACCACATAAATCAACAAGAAAAGAGAAAAAAAAAAGACAGATAATACGCAAAATATATGTTAACTTCAGTACAATAATAATACACAGTTACTGGAAAGCTTAGTTGTCTACTATTGTTAAATGCCACTAAAGTGAAAAAATGAATCAATTGTGGTCCATATGCACACTTTTTCATTAATTAATTTTATCAGCAGTCATTAAAATAAACGCACTGGGGTCCATCCTCACTAACTTACACCTCTACAATAGCAGTATTTTTCTAAGACTGTTAGCCTATAGAATTATGAAGAAAAACTATAAAACCAAAATTACAAAATATTACCATCATAACGTTGGAGCTTTCCAGAAATTTCCACTTACAAGGTTGTGAATGTAACAACGGGCGAACTCTTATCGTGAATACAGTAAACACAACTTTTTGATGCTTTCGTCTTTGCGGTTTCGTCACTTGAAGCAGCACCTTCAACATTAGGCCTGCATAATGACACAATGTTTCTATACATTTATTGCTTTGTTCAGCTTTAAAGTTGAGCACCTGAGCTAGTTTCATAACAGGTCATCATTAAAAACTATTTTTCAATAAGCTTGACAGAAATACAGCAAATATCGACCCTATAAGTCTCTGTTCTGCTGCTTTCAAAACTTACAGTAATGTCTCAGCAGAAAAGTAGCCATGTTGTCGGTAAATGTGGCAGCAAAGTAGCAGAGACAGCTGGAAGCTCCATGTCATGATATAGTGATTACATTAAACTATTTTCTGGCAAAGAACGTCGGATAAGCTGCGTGCTGCATTTAGCTAAAAGCATGCGGGCTCGATAGAGGGCTGATCTGATAAGCGTGTGTAGGGAAGACCAAGTGCAGATGTTGACCGAGTTAACAGGAAATACATTTAAAAAAATTGATTGCCTGACTCAGGTCTTGTTAGCGTTAACAGGGGAGGCTTGAGCCTGTAAGCAAGACATGTATTATGCAATTCAGAGGTTGATTGTGGACTTCTCCATTCAAAAATAATGATTGCTTTATGTTGGAAAAATGTAGAACCACCATCACTTGGAATATGGAAAAAGGCGTTGATTATGTGTCTTGGGCTGGAGAGGTTGACTTATATAGCTGAAGGTAAACAGAAGGAGTTTGTTTGTGTTTGGGACTCATTCTCAAGAAAGTTTTTTTTTTAAATCTCATTTTATTTAATTAATTTGATGTTTGTTACATTACTTACTATTCTTTTTTAAAATTAAATGTATTTTTATTTCTATTTAATTATTATTTTATTTATTTATCATAATATATAATCCAATTCATTTATGCATTTCAGATGATTTATAATCTTATTATTATTGTAATTATTGTCATTGTCATTGTTTATTTTATTTTATTTTATTTTATTTTATTGTCTGAGGGTGTGGCTGAGAGGGGATGTATAGTTGTACATTGATGTGCATATTTTTCTTTTATGTGCATTTGAAACCAATAAAAAATATTGTTATAAAATTCAGAGGTTGGACATATAGGGGCTAAATTTCACTGGACTGCAGGTATTTTGCCTGTTTTCTCAGTTTATCAACAGAGGTCTAAGAAATAACAGTTTTCTGTAGTATTAAGTTGTTCATAATGTCACTGCAAACTGCAAAAGTGGATAACAAGACCAGTAGAGGAGACAGAGCCAAAAGCCTCGCGTTCCCCTCCCCGTGTCCATGGAAAAGAGCAGCTGGTGGGATCGCTTGCCAGTTTTTTGTCACAGCTCATCACATGTGAGGCTGGTGACTACTTCTGGCATCCTGCCACCAAAAACTGAGGAAAAATGGCATAATGACAAAGCTCGCTTTATCTCTTGACAAATGGTCATGCTAATTATAGATCCACTTAATATACATATTAGACTCAAAGTGCAGGTCCATCTCTCTGTCCACTGATTCACACAGACAATTAAAGCTAAACTAATCAATATATTTATATTAGAACTGGATTTTGAAATGCCACCGCTTTGACAGTGCTTTCAGTGTACAATCCCAACGCCAAAACACTTCTGTCGCTTGCACTTAATACGCCACAAGACAGCATCAGGTTGAAATGCTGCCGGCAACAATGTAATATAAGGAGCGACAGGGCACCAATAAGGCAGGAGGGGAGGTTGAAGGTTAAAAAAGAACGGACTTTCACGCAGGAGTCTACTGCTTTTTGTCTGAATATGATGCTTTTTTCCCCCACACTTTACCATGCGCCTTCTTCCCCAAATCCTAACCATCCGAGCCAGCATGTGCGTTTGTTGACGTTCTGGTGTTGGTTGCCATGAGCCTTTGTTGCCTAAATAAAAACACAGGCCATGTCATCCCATGTCAACATCACGGTAGCGGCATCCTGGAACATAAACAGCAGATGCAGAAGGATACTTTAAACATAATATGTAGACACGGAAGTGCAGTGCAGAGCGGCAACATGTGAGAACGTGTCACATGTGAAGGAGAGGAAAAATGTAATCTTACTGTTTTAGTTTACTCCGAGTCCTCTTATTAACTTCTGGCAGCAGTTTTTTAGTGAAACATTTCTGATAAACCTACTGTGCACTACTGGCTAATCATCAAACAGCAGACAGACAAAGTTAGTGACTAGCTGGTGAACATAGAGGAGCATTTGGCATTGGGTGGAGACCAAGCCAGAGTTAAAAGAAGTATGATATTGGGCGCACATTGCAGCCTAAATAAGCAACTGCTTGTACGTTGATGAGTAAGATGCAGTCTAAAGTGGCTTTTTAAGTATGTAGTTATTACTGAGTAAGAATCACATATGGATATGTTTGTATTTTTTAAATAATACAGTCAAGTGATTTTCACAGGGGCTCATATACATAATGAGATGCAGATGCAGATGTTTTCTCCACCAGCACAGGTGTTGAAACTAAACAGGCAGAAGTGAAACAGTCGGACTGTTCGACTTTCAGGCTTTTAAGTAAACAACAGAACTCATTAAGGCAAATACAAATGTGTTTTCTGGTTGAGAGAAATTGAAGTGGAACGATAAAAGCAGTACTTAAGATCTGATAAATAACAGTCAAGCACAGTAAGCTGTAATTCTCAAATAATGGACATGTCATGCACAGACTGTAACAATAGTATAAAACATTAATAGATTTTTTCCCCCTCTCACAGCATTTTACATTA
This sequence comes from Plectropomus leopardus, assembly GCF_026936395.1. Taxonomy (NCBI): domain Eukaryota; kingdom Metazoa; phylum Chordata; class Actinopteri; order Perciformes; family Serranidae; genus Plectropomus; species Plectropomus leopardus. Next base: position 32,486,829 of record NC_142183.1, on the reverse strand, counting down.
AAAGTTGACCACACGGTTGCTTTTATTTCCCACCAGTTTGCTTAAACATTTCATGATTAAGAGGGATCTATGAACACAAAGCTATATTTACAAAACACTAATCATTTTTTCTGTGCAATAAGGAGAGAAAAACAATTGTACAGCTGGCAGAGAAATATGAAAAGCTGCAAAGAGAGAAATGACTTCAATAAAAGGATGTCACAGGAGGCATATTAGGAGGAACTGATCTCCCTTAACAAGAACCCTAATGACTGTTGAAATCAGAGATGGATGATGAAGACCACAAAAATCAAAATAATTACAATAAAAATAAAAAATAAAAACCCATTTAGGATGTTCTTAATTAAAATACATTTATCCTTGGAGTGTACCCACTGGTTTAGGAGCGCAGAACAGAATGAAAGAGTTAAACCTTCAGTGCCATCTAGTGGCTGATAGAGTTGTAGTGGCTGGATTGTACAGCAGAAAGTGGAAATCTACATATCACCTATTCTTTACTATTACTACTTCATAATTCATCATCATTACCCTGTATAAGTACATTTCAAATGCTGTATAAAGAGTGAAGTATTGCTGTAGAAAAGGTCATGAGTCCAAGGCTGCCTGTGCAAACTATTATTCGGATATTTTATATTAAATTAATTAATAAGTCTTAAGTTCTATGTGTTGAACAAAAAAGGCCCAAGCATATTTATATTACAAAAAGTAATTTATCATATAAGCAATAATATTGACACCCAGGCCTAGTTCTTTATTGATTTTTTTGTTGGCCGTAAAGTTGTCACATTCAAGTATATTTAGTACATCTAAGGGACTGTTTGTTATTTATATTAGGGGAGAGGGTGGTGCAAAACAGGGGAAGCACTTCAAATAACTTTTTAAGCACTGGGGAGGGAGTATTCCTTCATATTTAAATACCCCAGTCACTCAGGGGGGCTCAAAGAAAATATTTGAAGCTCCCAGAGGGATCATGATATTTAAACAATAAAACATATGCATATATATATATATATATATACCCCCCCCATACTCTAAGAAATGAAGTATAGTCCCTAAATACATAGGAATAACCCTGTGAAATCCATATTTTTTTGTAGTGTGTAACTGTAAAGCTCCTTTCCCATTGGACAAATAATAATAATAATAATAATAATACAGACTAATATCTGGACTTGTCTTCAGTTGGAATGGTTACAGTCAGCTTTCATTCCTGCAACCAATAACTCTGCAGCAGTCACAGGTATTAACCAGCTCCAGCTCCATTCAGCAGAGATGGAAACATGACACCTCATGCTCATTTTTGCCCCTTTTCTGGTGTAAAGCTATGATGTTTCAGTCAGTAACCTCTGTGAGTCTTTATCATCACAGCCACAAATTCTATCCGTCTCTAACCAAGCAGCACTCAAACATCGTCCCAAATTAGTCTGCACTAAGTTTGAGATAGATAGTGTTGGCCGTTTTTCTGTGGTTTCCAGGCTGAATGACATATTTCTTGAAATGGTGTGAAGTGGCATGCAACGGCCTTTGAGATATATTTACTCTCGTTTGCTGTCAGAGGTGTTACCCAATCAGCATACGTATAAATATATACAACTAAATATCTAGATATTTACTTACTGTACTTCTAAATAGTCTCTAGGCAAAAGCATAGGAGTTGTGTTTTTTGTGTGTTTATTTCAATGTGTTTTCCAGTGTTCAAAAAATTCTGCATAAACATGCTAATTGTATTGAGAAAAGGGTAAAGATACAAACCCCACGGGTGTTTAAAATTCTTGATTTTTCATAAATAAAAAAGGGGACATCACTTCAGTGTCCTCATAGTTATGCATCATCTGAGCTATGGTTCGGTTCATACTGTTCAATGGACTGAAATTCAAAAGTTTACATAATTTTTTCTCAGGTTAACTTTTAAATCACAAAGAGAGGGAAGTTAAAAATTTTTAAAAAATATGAATGTGTAATGTTAATGTCTGTGCACAGATGTGTGCAGTTAATGTGTACAGAATACATTTTAAAAATGTATTATACATGTCAAAAAAATGTATTCTGCCACCACTGCCACAATTTCAAGCTTTTTCCTCAGTATTTTTCAGTATCATGCCAATACATGTTTTCCCCAAAAACAAGTGATGACTCATTATGCACCATGGTACAGCTTACAACATGAATGTACCTCTGTCACTTTGGTTATTTGAAAGATGTGCTGGCACTCATCTTCTTATATCATTCATAAGGTAAATAAAATATACTCCCGTAAATACACCAAACAATAGTGCTTTATCAGCTTTTTTCTATTTTAATAACGATGTGAAAAACTGCACACCTACAGGTTCCAAATCTAAAATCTCATTTCAGATAGTAATGTTCCAGATTGTGTGTGTCTTCTGTATCGTGACTGATCCTGAGCTGTGACAGCGTGCAGTTAGAAACCAGGTGTGAGAGCCCACGTTTAGCTCTCTGCTGTTTGTACACAGGCTCGGCAGTTAAATTTAGCCGTGGATAAAAAGAGAATTATTGTAGAAACTCTGCAGCTGAAGATGGCAGACGCAATATGACCAGCAAAACACTGAGGACTGTTGAATTGCACTCGCTTTAGTTTCCTTGGTAACCTGAGGGAAATTAGCAACAGTGAGTGCAGAATACTCCCGCTTCATAAATAGAATCGGCAAGGTCATGAGAGTGACCTTTTAATTTTTAGAAGCTAAATATGCCTGTGATTCATCTATTGAGTTATATAAGATACAAGAGGAGGTCAAAAGCAGGAGATGTAGCCATCGCGCGGTGTAACGGTGAGATCATCTGGCAGCCGATAGCATGAACTCTGAGTGAACTTTTATCTGTCTCCATCTGTGGAGCTCAGCGCCTCGAGCTGAGGTGTTTCTGCACCGCACCTGTCAATCAAACACTCCGGCGCTTTACTTCCTGCTGACCACTTTGAAGCTTCTGTGTGATTCTTTTTTTTTTTTTTTTTACTGAATTGTAACACATTGTACACACTTTATTTGAACAAACTCAAATCGTTTAGATCCAGTTTAGATGCATCCATACACTTTACACACTTTGTGTTTTTGTCTTGATGTTTGTTTGGTCTATCTGACATTTTGTCAGTTATTAAATAATAAAAATAAAGAAAAGAATTTTATCTGATAATCTATTAATAAGAGTGTATTTGCCTCTGGTTTTTAAGATTTTTATGTTATCTAACATTAAGCTGAATTTTTTTTACCAATTTGTTCAGAATTTATTTGAATCTTACAAAGAGAAGAGGGAATTTTATGCTAAAAATACTTTAACTTTAGAAGATACTCACTTAAATTGTGTAAATAAGGGGGGCCTGTTGGCTCAGTGGATAGAGAGTGGACAGAGTGAAATTGTAAATGTATAGAGGCTGTGTCCTCGCTGCAGTGGCCACGAGTTCGATTCCGGCCTCGGCCCTTTGCTGTATGTCATCCCCTCTCTCTCTCTCCCCCCTCTCCTTCATACTTGTGCTTTCCTGACAATTACAGGCAAAAACACCCAAAAAATATCTTTAAATTGTAAAAATGAGACTGCTGAAGCTTCAGAATAACTTCACATACATTTGTGAATACACACATTTTACTGACTGAGGACTGGGGATTTTGTCCCTCATCACTTTGTTGAAAAAATGTGAACCTGTCCTTCAATAGCTGCATTCCATTCTAGATGTTTCAGTGCAAGCCTCCAGGACAGGAACAGGGCTGTGAAGCCACAATTGATGGATCATATGACACGCATCAGCCCTAAAAAAAACCTTTTTCCTGTACACAATAATGACAGAAAAATGGCTGTAAAACAGTAAATCCATCTAATGATAAATAAATATTTGTCACAAATACCTCCAAAAGACTCTTTATATCTTTATATTATCAGAATTAATTTAGTCCAATGAAATCTGAGAATCTGTGTTATTCCCCTGTCTTAATTCATCCATGGGTTTTATCAACATGTCATTGACTCAGGCTGTATTCAAAGTAATACGTATTTCTTTTAAACACATAACCATTGCTAGGCTTACGTCCCGCCTTCACAGTACTTTAGTGTTTTGCTCTATAAAACGGAAACCTTTGAAAATGCTGCAGAGATTATTTCATTATTATTTCAAACTTCATGGTGGCATTTTCTATTGATGGCCATAAATGGAAACTTTAAAAAAATGATGGCACACTCATATTCACTTCCCAATTAGTTCTTATCAGTCATGACATGTCAAGCCAAACAATAGCTAATAATTGTGTAAGAGGTTGTCATACCTGTTGTGATTTCATCCTTGATGTGTGGGTTGGCCACTCTTTTCTCATGTTCGTGGCTTTCTGCGGCGATAGATAATGCTTTTGGCTGGTACCGCTCTGGCATGTTGCTGTATTTGCTTTGCAACAACTCTCAGTCTGTTTGACACTGCAGCATGTTTCTTTGGTGAACATTTTCACCAAAATCTCTCATTACTTTTCGCCATCTCCATGATTTTTTCTGTAACTAATGTCAGGCAACCAACTGCATCGTGTTTACATCAGCATGCGCATGCTCAGTGTGCCTGAGTGGTCATGTGATGCATTTTCAGACATGTTAGTATGGCCAGAGAGGATTTCTGAAGTGGTGTCAAACATCTGTGAGTGTGCAGAGATAATTTCTGTTTTAAAACAGCATATTAAAATAAAAAACTTAGAGTGGGTGTTGCCTCATTAGCGCACCAAAGGGCACACCCACACATGCAAATGCAGGCGAGTGACGATCGCTTCTCACTCAAAACTGTCACTTAGTGAAGATGAGAAATACAAATTGTTTATTTAAACCTTCTTTTTGCATCTCTCTTGCTTCTTTTGTGCTTAGGGTTTCAGTAAAATTAACTGTGACTGATTTGTAGAGAATCTTACTAAGCTAGCCATGTGTGTAGCATGTCCATAATGACAAAAGTTTAAACATATACCAGCATCTGATCTAAGCAACTAATTAATGTTATCTCCAGTGGATAGTTTACAACCCAGAACTTTTTATACAAGTTCTTTGAATGTATAAAATGGTTACTTGGCCTCTAATTGAGACATGCATTTTTTTGTCAAAATGTGTTGCCACGGGGCGGCTGTGGCTCTGAGGAAGAGTGGGTTGTCCTCTAATGGTAAGGTCTGTGGTTCGATCCCCGGCTCCTCCAGGCAACATGTCGAAGTATCCTTGGGCAAGATACTGAACCCGGAATTGCTTCCGATGCTGCGTCATCAAAGTGTGCGTGTGTGTGAATGATTACTGAGTAGCAGGTGGCACCTTGGACAGTAGCCAGTGTGTGAATGTGTGTGTGAATGTGACAATGTAGTGTGAAAGTGCTTTGAGTGGTCAATAACACGCGCTGTATAAGTACCGCCCATTTACCATTTTACCACACCCTGCTAGTTAAAGGGACTGAATGTATAAGTAGGACTAGGCTTATATTTGAACTTTTACGGTATAGTTACAGGAAAATAATGATGTTAAAGGTAAATTTTTTATATTCTTACCACCAAAGTTGAACTCCATGTAAAGATGCAAATTGGCTTTGCCACCGGAAATCAGTGGTTGCATTTATTTGAAGTGACCAAGAGGCTAATATTTGCCATTTTTAATTTCAGCCATGTTAACCGTTCCCTGTCTGTAACAGAGTTAATGTAATAGCTCATCACGTACTTCTTAGTATGCTCCTCCTCCGTATATTAATCCACTCCGTAACATATTCTGAATACAGATAATGTACCCTCAAAGTATGAATATTTAATTTGACAGGATGAATTAAGGCCACCATAGAATGATGGTACTGTAAGTTTAGTGAGCCTTTATTAAGAAGAATAATAAAGTGAGGGGAACATAACAGTTAATGTCAGGATGGTTAAATATTGCTCTCTCTCTCTCTCTCTCTGTGTGTGTGTGTGTGTGTGTGTGTGTGTGTGTGTGTGTGTGTGTGTGTGTGTGTGTGTGTGTGTGTGTCTGTCTGTGCTTTGTATACAGTAAAAGGATTTTTTGAGGGTGACCTATCACTTTAAGAGTGTCAGAGCTCCTCGATGGGCTCCTCATCTTTTTTCTCTCACAACATCGTTCTTCTGCCATGCATGGCTTGTTGCCGAGGTAACAGTCCTGAGACTGGTTTAGCATTTCCAGCATTGCCTGGTGAATCAACTCATGCTGACATGCAACTGACAAAAACACGCTGCATGACTGGCTCAGGTATTTTCTCTCTTCCATCCCCAAAAAATATCAGCAGAGTCAACAACCACCTGGTGCTCTGCTCTTATATCAGGACGGTATCAAAGGCTGCATGTTATGTTTAGCTGCTCGGTGTGATGACAAATAGAGCAAGCTGGGCTGTGTGTGACAAGCTGAAAATCAAACCTGGTCATGGAAAGGTCCTTGTGTGCTTTTTCCCACATCTGTTTCCAGGTCTGTGTGCAGTGAGTTCTTGTGTTTCTCCAGCAGAGGACACTGTGTGTGTGTGTGTGTGTGTGTGTGTGCGTGTTTACGCGTGTCTACGTGGACACTTGTGTGCATGCATGTGCGTCATATCACCCTCACGGCCATTAAGCATTTCATTCTGTTGTATTTCATTCCATAACAAGCAAACACGTTTGCTCAGACAGCCATCACTGACTGTATTTAATCTTCTCATTTTGTAGTTATTCTGACAAAGCAAACATTTCAGTCAGCTTGTTTAAATGCATCGCAGGAGCTGCACACTTTTCTGTTATCTGTTTTTTTTTTCTTTTGATCGATCAGATCATTATTGAGCTGCTCCCCCACTGACTCAAAGCACATCAGTCAATCACTGCCTGTCTGACTGCATTTGTATTGCTCCCATGGTGTTCTGGCTCTTTACAGGTAATCCGTCTGTTGGAAATCAAACGGCTGCAGAAACTAACAAATGGTTAACAAAGTATGTTACTGACAAAAAGGACAGATTGGAGTTACTCAGCCCTTCATTAATCACACTAATGATGAATAACTTTGCATATTTGAACGGCACTGTTCAGATTTATTGTGCGACTTTAATCAAAGTGACACGAATCACTGTATTGTGTGTTATAAAATCAGGAAGATTTTCACATATTTCACAACAATCCTGAAACACTGACAGTGATAAAAGGAGGACATTTTCATTTTAATCAAATATTTACAGCTACCGTTCAACGTGGAATCATTTGCTTACCTTCCTCCACATGGACCTGATCGATATGCATTGTCACTCATTGTGCCCGACTGGGACACACTCAGGCCTGGCAACAGGCTGAGCATGATGCAACGTGGTGCAATAAACAATGTGCTGTAAGAGTGTGTAACACAGCGGCTAGCAGCGCGAGGAAAGCCCCGAGTTTAGAGGAAAAACATGGAGACACATGCAAACACAGTTTAACACAACAAAGGAGGAGGGTTTGTTTCTTTTGTCCTCCATGCTCCTTGCGTTTCCCCTGCTGGCTGTTTCCTACCTGCCTGCTTTGTCAGACTTGATGGCGAGCCAGAGGGTCGCCGTTATTGAGATGACCTGCCTCATCGATCACCTGTCACAGGTATGGATTAGAGCAGAGATCAATGGGACAGCCTTCTAGTCTGAAGTATAGCAAAGGAAGGCAGAGACTGTTTGATAATGGTCCGACCCTGAGGTCCAGTGGTGTGTGTGTGTGTGTGTGTGTGTGTGTGTGTGTGTGTGTGTGTGCGCATGCATGCACGTGTGTGTGAGTGAGTGAGAGCAAATACGCACTTTCTTTCCTGTCTCTTGAATCAATGGCGTTATCAGTCTCCAGGTCTCTTTTATGCTCTCTTGTCCTTTTTCCAGCCTGTCTCAGTATCTGCCACAGTTACCTGATATACAGCACGATTTGTTTGATACACAGCATGTTTTTTTAGCTGTAGATTTCTGAACTCAAAGGATTCATGGCCGGATTAACCCATTAGGAAGCTCTGGGGTAAAAAGTGTCTACTGTGCCTATCGATCCCCCTGATCTAAAATATTTAAAAATAAGCACTATCAGAGCATAATGTAAAGTAATGAATTATATTAAGGCATATTTTCACTCAGGACCCACCCTGCAAATTACAAAAAAACACAAAAACAAAACCTGGAGCAAAACCAAGTGACATGCAGTGAACAAGTGGAATTTTGGCAACCCAGTCGCTGGACTGAATGTTGGCACTGTGCATTTGGGCAAACCAATGCTTTCTTACATTTGTACCTTATTATGTAGTGGGTACATTGAAACTATGCTTCTTTATGTTTACACAACACTCTGATTGAAGTATTTGGGCACAAAATCCACTTGTTTATTATTTAGAAAAGAGCAAATGCTACAATGTCTTAGTAAAAAAAACAAAACAAAACAAAAAACATCAGTTTTTCATCGCACCCAATTGGATTTTATGTAGCAATGTCTCAGTAAAAAACAACCAATTTTTTTGGGCACTATCCTGGCAGAAAACATAGTGATGTCTTTATTAAAGAACACCTGTTTTTCATGTTTTTTCAAAGCCTTTCGTTGCACTATTGTGGTTGAAAACACAGTGATGTATCCGTAAAAAACAGCCACATTTCGTGGCATTATCTCGACAGGAAATTCAACAATGTCTCTGTAAAAAAAAAACCCTGCTTTTTTGTTTCACCATCCCCAGTGGAAACACAACAATTGTTCTCTAAATATCATCCACATTTGGGTGGTTAAAAGCTATGATGATGACTTGGAGCAAAATAACCGGTTTTGTTGAATGTTAGTCTTGAATAGTGGTCTACAGCTTGCTCACTTTGGTGACACGCCATCAACCATCTCCTCCACTTCTCAATGATAAAGTCAGCTCATATACTATGTCATTTTAGAAACAGTGATATGATATGTTTGAAATGTAGAAATGTAACATATCTGTGAGTTGTCAACATTTTCTTCTGATGACTGAGCTGTTTTTTGGATCTCGGGGAGGCTGGGGCCACAGACCAATTGCCCTTTTTACCCAGTTGGTATCCAGTCATAATCAACTTCATTTTCCATGTACGAAACATATTCTCATGATGATTAAACATGTTCTCTGCAACAATTAATTAACATGTTTTGTGCTTGGTTCAGTGTCTATTTCTCCGGACTGACATCTCCCATTGTGTTTTATAGAATGAATGAATAATAGAGTCTGTAACTATCACTATTTTGTGCCTTTTTTGTCTTTTTGCAACAGTTTTCCAGAGAGGGTGTTTGCATTGTACATAGATATTTGGTTTTACAAGGATCACAAACTGTGGTCTCTTGGGTGAAAGTCTGACCCATCATCCTCCTCCCCTCACTGGGTTTACGTTGGAGTTAGCTGAAAGCTCAGTGTGTCTCATAAAGATGCTAATGGGCCTTTGACATCAATATCATATGCCAACGGGCGTGACAAAGCATTGGTATTTAATGACAATTAGAAAGCAGGGCCTCCATGGGCTCTCCCAAGAGCTTATTATGGGCAGCCCTAGGTCAATTTATATAAAATAAATATAAACATTATATTCAGAAATATAGTTACACAGAGAAAAAGCAGTTACATGTTAGATGGAGTTACATTTCTCTGACAAGAGACATGTCCATCTGTCTGCAGCGTGTGGTGCTGAAAGGACAGCTCCTAAAGCTCCACATGGAGGATCAAACACAATTCAAAAGCAGCAATGGGAAAGTATTTGAGGTTATAATGATGTTTTTTTATTTTGGATTTATTTTATTTTTCAGTTTCTGATTCGGATCCATCCAGAGAAATGAGCCCACATGCTGTAAAACACTGCAACTGCAATAAATGTTTGAAAAGGCCGACTATTTCTACCACAATACACAGTCCCAGCAACAGCAAAGTGTCAAGAGGGCCATCTATTCTCTCGGTCTCCCACACACACACACACACACACACACACACACTAATGCAACAAAGAAAAACTCCTTTTAACAAATCCAGTTAATGTTTGGACTGATATTTTGGTTTTCTGATTCTGTACATAAGATTGACTGTTGCCATTTCTTTGCACTTTACATATTGGCACAGCAGTGTCCAGAGTGACCACACATATACAAGTTAACAAGGTTTTTTATTTTATTTTTTTTGCAATGACTTAATGAATCCTTAATCAGGCAGGGTTTGACTTTGCACTCAGTTATTAAAACTGCTACAGCTTTAAGGTGCTGCTTATCCGTTAAACACAATCATTAATCATTATTTCAGTGGTGACTGTGTCCCATGGTTTAATTGCTGTGTTAAAGGCTTTTCCATTCCAGTTAATATGAGAGTTGGGAATCACTTGAGGCCCCATAATACAATATCATCACAACACTTTGAACACAATACAATATCAATGCATCTATAAATGTTTTGCAGTATGTTTAGTATTGCAATAACAGGAATGCATTATAAAGTTATATTTTGGGATATCTTGAAGTTTATTATCTTTTTTCAATAGTGAACAGTTATGTCCCAAAAGGAAAAATGTATCAGCATCTGTTTTATCTCAACAAAGAGTTTACACATCAAGTTACTCACTTCAACGTATTCTCATTGAAGGGGTCTTATGGTATTTTACGAACATGCATACACAACAGTTCCTATGATTTCATATGAATTAGCACCCCAGGAATGATGTCAAATTCTTCATGTACAGTTATTAATGTACAGTCACAGAGGTTAGGTTTAGGCTAGTAAAGTACACCACCAGATGACCAGATGGCACCTGCCATGTCTGCATGATACATGCATGGACGTTGTCACTTGATAACGTGGCTGCACAACAACTGTAGAGTCCGCATGAAATGTGGCAGAACCCTCATCAAGTTGCCGGTAACAGTGAAATCTATGGAGTGCAAGCCAACAGGGCAGGTGGAAGGGGTAGTGGATGGGTCCAAAAAACCCCAGACTTTGATGTGGGAGTTAAGTGTTCACTTCTAGTCTGAATGTGATGTTTATTTCTACACACTACCATATGTCTTCTACCTACCTAGCAGCTACCTAGCATGTGCATGTGCTGCCATGTGCTTTTGTTGTCCGAACATAACCATGTGCCCCATCATCTCACCATGTGCATTTGTTGACATCATTTGTTGGCAGTGTCATCCCGGAATGTAAATATGCAGAAGGATACAGTAGATGTAATATGTTGACTGGGAAGTCCACTGCAAAGTGGCAACATGTGATGATTTGGGACGAGAACGTGTTGAGTTAGGTTTAGATTTACATCAGTGCATTAGTCACGTGATCGCAGCCTTTCAAAATATGTGGGATATATATGAATTCGGGTGTGTTACTTTTTTGTAGGAAAACATAGACAACGAACAGTTTGTGAGAACAGAATGCCGACTTCAGTTTTTTTTATTGCAACAAAATGTATCTAGTGGACTGAAAAAGCAAAAGAAAAAAGAAATTTATACCTGATATCGCCATGTAAAATATCGTAATACGTAGGCCTAATGTTTTCGACCCCCCCCCCACACACACCCCTTGTAAATATTATAACATATATATATATATATATATATATATATATATATATATATATATATGTATATATGTATAATATTGTTTAAAAAAAAGAAGGAAATGGCTTGAAAAGAGTTCTAAAAATTTAAATGCAATTCATTTAAAAAATATGCAAGTCTAATAATTATGCTTTTATATGTTTTATCTGTTGCAGTCTTTTTAATGTCTTCTTGTAAATTAAAATTCATTTATACATGTATTTATAATAATTTTCAGTTCATTTTCTTGGCAGCTTTTCCCCAATTGCTTAAAATCTGCAGGCCATCTCTAGCCAAGTTGCTTGTTTCCTTTTTTAACCAAAAGAAATCCATTTGCTGCAGGTTTAAATGTTTAAATTTTTACACTGTTGTCAATGTAACACAAGCATCTAATGTCGATCCAGGTTTCAAAGAGTTGAGCCTGAAAATTCAAAGAAAATCAAGTCTGCTGAGTATTGACACACAAATCCAAAAACATGACCTATGTATCTTACCCAAAATGAACTCCAATTCCAAACATCTCCATCACAAGGATGCAAGGACGCCTAGCTGCTCTGCATAATCAATATGGTGGCAGCCTGTAAATATATCGGCTGTAAGTGGAAACAACATAAATTAAAAGCCTCACATTCCAAGATATGCTGAGCTGCGGGCTGCGGAGCATACCACTCTGCCTCTAGGACCCAGTGCTGCTCCTCCTCAGCCTTTGTAGTTTTTGTGTGGAGATGAGGGAGACTGAGATGTGCTTCTTGCTTATCACGATTCACATCGAGCTTTTTTTTTTTTTTTTAAACCAGCTGAGGAGGGGGTGCTGAACAGGACAACTTGAAGCCAGCATCACCTCCCATAACTGCCGGTTTTTTTTAATACATATTTTTTAAATTTCATTTGTGTCTTTTAAATTTTTTATTTTTATTTTTTAAATTTGGGGACACGATGAAATCCAATGCATTTCGGTTGCATTCCTGCTGCTGCCTGGGACTATGATTTATCAATGCTCGCAGCTTTGTTCTCATGACACACTTGCACTCATTCAGTCTCATCCAAACAGGAGCGAGCGGTGATTTGTCTTTAACTTTCTTGCATCTTCGACGATTCCAGCTGCAGCAGGTACTTTCTGCACTTGAGGTGAGTCTGATTTTTTTTGTTTTGTTTTAAACCTCCCAAGCTCAGACACAAAGGTTCATTTTATTATTATTATTATTTATTATTATGAGGGGAGATGCTGGAAAAGCGTGGGAGAGGAGCACGATGGCACATTTGCTGTCATATTATTTGGTTATTTTGCGCATTTAATGATTTGCTTTATCGTCTAAAATTGGTGCTAGAGCTTTTAGATCGGTGTACAATATTTTTGGTAACAGTAATATTCAGTGAGTGGAGGCGTGGGACGTGTCAGTGAATACTAATTGCTGCTATTCTTCTTCGTCTATTTTTTTTTCGCGTGCTGAAGGGAATCCCACAGAAATAAGTGATGGACATAATGACATTACGGGTCACATATAAATCCACAGGCATGTCAAGCCGGTTAAATAGATGCTCTGTTCATTCCAGCGGCGGTCCTGCTGTGTGTAGGTGTTGAAGCAGCCATGTGGAGCAGAGAGAGCGCTCCTCTACTCCTCGTCTGCCTGCTGGCGCTCACAGCTCTCTGGAAAACCAGGTGAGTTTTCTTTTTTGAATGAGGGGGAGACGCCTCGAAGCGATGATAGTGCACGAGCTGTATAGGATCACTCACTGTGTCTCCGGGGACGCACTGGAGGTCTCCATTTATCAAGTTTTTATCACACAGGAGTCATTATCAGTGGACAGACAGCGCGCAGGAGGAGAGGAGCTTTTCAGTCTGACCATAAAAATAACCCGGAGGGCATGTGTGGGGGTAATTATCCAGCCTATTGCAGCTGGGGTACAATTTCCAATGCAGGCCTGCATGAACAACACTGGCTTCCAAGGTTATTTGACATTACAGATTCCATAGAGCAGTTTTATTAGCCTATCAATATCACAGGTTATTAATTTTAGTTTTAATAGCCTATTATAATTTAGGATAATAGCTGCATCCGATATTAACCTTGAAATCAAGGCTGTAGCCATGGAGTCAAAATCAGGGGGGACCAAAATCTGGAGGGTCCCCCACCCCACAAAAAAAAAAAAAAAAAAAAAAATCCTGTTATATTACTAAGCAAGTATACCCAGCTGGCAGGGAATGTTCCCACAACATTGACTAATGTTGCCTACAAGTTGCAATAATGTTTTGAAGAAAACATTTTAATCTAATGGTAAAATAATGTTTTAAGGATGTTTATCATTTCAAATAATGTTCCTATGAGGTTAAATGCTGACTGAGATGTAAAGTTTTAACTGCAACATTCTGAGGATGTTTTGGTGATGTTGAGAGGTGACAGATTGTAGAATGCTCTTTTTATAAAATGTTCTCATGTTACATGGGAACAAAGGAAGAACATTTTCAAAGCAACATTCAGCACATGTCATTAAGGACTGAGATTACAGACCTTTTTTTTTTAAAAAATGAAAATGTAATGTAATGTAATATGTTAACAAAAAAACCCCAAAACATTTTAGAATTTTTTGATATTTATAGAGAATGGAAAAGGAAACTTGCTGCTGACAACATTACTAAAACATTGCATTGTACCATTCTCAGTTTTAGAATGATTTTAGAACCAAAACTTGCTAGCTGGGTAAACAGTATACTGTATGAACATGCAATACGCCAGTGCAATGGTTCCCAACTGGTGGGTCCTGGGCCACAAATGGGCTGCTTGTCAATTCTAAATGGACCATGACTTGAGTACATGTCAAGTTTGTAGAAAACGCACATTATTTTGAAGTACATTTAATTTTCTGGCACAGACCCTTTATTTTGAAGCGCCCTTTCTGTTCATTCTTGTAATATGTTTGATTTATTTGTGTTCAAAAACAACGCGTTGTTTACGTTTTGTGAAATAAACATGTGGTAATTCATCTAATGTGTGGATCTTGAATTAATGACTAGGGTAAAATCAAGACCCTGTGACTGGACCAGTTGAGAACCATTGCACTAGTACACTATTATAAAATGCCCCAGGGATGACGTTTCCCTGTAGGCTGACGCAAAAATCAGTGTTGCCCTGGTTCCCTTCAAAAGTCGAATTGAATTTTAGATTATTGCAGAAAAAACTGCAGTAAAAAAACATTTATAATACTTTAGAAATTTTGTTCAGTGAAATAATCCTCACAAATGAACACCACTTTAGGGATTTTTGAAGCCTAAATGCAATCGCCAGAAGTAAAAACAAATGTTAGCAACCATCTTTTTAAAGACTCATAAAAGCTTCAAAGTTTGCGAATGGGGTATTTACTGACATATTTTATGTTGTGGAAAAAACATGAAAGTCTCTTAAGCAAGTGTTAACGATGGACCTTCAGGCATCTAATCACAAACACACTGACTTCAAGACGAGGGAACCAGAGGTGCTGAAATGCAAACTAATTTTGGGGTTTTAGGACTAATTATTGAAGTTCTCTTTAGGTAATAATAATTATAGCAATTTGTTACATTTATCTATGACTACATGTGCTAATTAATTTTGAAAACTGCGCTGCAGGGTTACCTGACGTATATTTATTATCAACATATTGGAGGGGACATTTCAAGTGTATTTGAATATTAGGGGAGATATGTCCCCCTCAGTATATCATAATTACGGCATTGCTTGAAATTCAAATTTGTAGCCAACAAGTCTTTTTTTAGAAGAAGAAGAATACAGCTACTGATAATGTTAAAAATGTGTATATATTTTATTTATGTGGCATTATTGCTTCAAATTATTATGTCTGAAAATATAACCTAACCTGCTTTGCCCCTTCATTTTATCCAAGGCTGGGCCCCCACTCTTTCATCAAAGGACATCTCACATTATCACAGGTGTAAAGGTGTCTTTTGACAGTTTAGGGTCGTTTGAGTGCTCACATTAGAGGACAGTTGAGAAAAGACAGAAACAGACAATTGCAGAAGCATGAGAGGCAATTAAAAAAAGGCTCCTGTGCTAAAACTTCATGCAAATGTGAAACTCTGCAATTTGGGTATTGTCAAAATTCCCCAATTTCCCACTCGTAGTAACAGCTATGGAGGGCCGGTCATGTACTCATAACTCTTTTTTTAATGATATTAGTAAGACATAGTTTTCTACTATGACAAGTGAAATAATGTGTAGAACGGGTAAACCTCACAACAATCTAGAATTGTTAAGAAGTAAAACATGGAAACATATTATGTTGCCTTTCTTGAATTAGCTAAATTGGCTTTATTGGTAAAAAATGGGTTTTTTTTTTTTTTTTTTTACATTATTTTATTTTTTAAGCTATAACTGCCAGCAATTGTGGCTTTGCAACCATTTGGGTTTACTGGTTTGGTTTACTGTAACTTAAGTAGGTGGCGTCTTCAACGGTGAGCTAGCTTTCAGAAATTCCTGATATTTCCAAATTTACAGCCAGGTGCCTGGAGGTCTGTACAATATTACATGAACATAACATACTGAGTACTAAAAAAATGCACGAGTTTCTTTAATAGTTATGTGTAAGTTAATATTATTGGAAAAATATCCTCAGAAAACCAGCGCAGTAACTTTAGCTGCTTTTTTTTAAGCTAACATTGCTAACAGGCTAACCAAGCAAGCCTTAAAAACTAGCTATCTTTTTAGACAGCTAACATTAGCAGCTAATGTTAGCACAAAATAATAAATATAAGCTGAGTGAACCTTGATTTAGAGATAATTTAGTTTTGTGAGTATTTAACTTAAAATTTCTTTTCACCCAAGGTTTCCTACACATGCTAACAAAGATTTGATTATGATTTGATGTATCCTCAGTCTGATGAGGCTAATGCTAACAGAGCCTAAAGATATGCTGGGTGTTTGAAACTGTGGCAATAAAGCACTATAGTTATGCTAGAGAACATACTGTAATTGTAAATAAAAAATAAAAATATAAACTGATGGTAAATAATAATATTGATGATAATAAACTGTATTTGTATAGCACCTTTCATACATGAAATGCAGCCCAACGTGCTTTATGTCAAAGAAATTGCATGCACAAGTGCTTTACATGACACAGAGGACAAACACACAATAAAACCTACATGTAAAAAAATAAGATGGTAGTGGTAATAAAAGTAAGAGAAAAATAAGGATAGAAATATTTAAAAAATATATAGTGCACAGTATACATAATCAAGATGGAAAAAAATAATATTAATGAAGAAATTAAAAAAAATAATAATAATAAAAATGAGAGAAACATTGTCCAAATAGAAAATGCCCAGATGTGAAAAATGATTAATATTGTATAGACTTTAGCTGCTTGTTTATCCTAAAATATGCCCATAACCTGTGGCTGTTCCACCAGAGCTGTCGACAGCGGTGAATATGTCGAGCTTTAATGTAGGACCTTATCTGAATTTATTTACCATGAATCTCTAGCTCTGATTACATTTGCATATTCAGTTGTGTTTTGGCTCCAAGATCAGATGGCTCACAAATGTTCTGCCTTGAACTGGGTCATCCGTGTGGATGAGAAACAATGTGTATTTGTGTGTGCGTCTGTGTGGGCATGTATAAAGTCTCTGCCAGATCATAACGACCCCCTTTTTTTCATAAATCAAGCCTCTGTGGAAAACACAGTTATGAGTCTAAATATAATTAAAATTTAATCAAACAAATTCCTGTTGGTTGAAGTGTCCCATAGCTGGTCATGCTGTTATTGTGTGTCTGTCGACTAGGTCAGTGAATGCCGATGCCGCATCTGATGCCTTTAAAACCAACATCACGTTGTTCACACGGATCCTGGACAGCCTGCTGGATGGATATGACAACCGTCTACGACCAGGTCTCGGGGGTAAGGAAATGATCTGCTATCCTTAGCTATGCAGAAGTTGATTCTTTAATATCTGTACTTTTTAGATGATTCTATCTAACTTCCTAATTGAATGTTTTCTGCTCCAATTTATTATGATGTAGCACATGTGTCTTCTTTAAACGCTTGATGGCTCATTTGGAGTGAGAACACTTCATTTAACATCGGATCTGTGGTACTGATAACCTTTGGCAACAATCCCCTCAAGAATAAACTGACAAGCACACTCTGTGCACAAAACATTTAGGTTATATAACCCTCACTCCACTTCCTGGAAAGACACAACAGCCAAACTGGCCACATTTAACCCTGCAGAGGGCTATATTCTCGCTGAGTTTTTCCAGAAAATGCCCATTGGATTTGTCAGATAATGTAGGAAACAAAGTTGTTTGCTTGTGCTGCGTGGTTACAATGCTAGTGTGATTGTGTGGACATCGGTCTATACATTCCTTCTTAGATTACATATTCTTCAAGGAGCAGTTTGAGTAAAATGCAACATTAAAGGTGAATTATTTCATATGACCAGGAACGACCAGACCCCAAATTCCAATATTTGGAGTAGGTCCTGGAGATGTTTGCACTTTGAGGTGCACAGCCTGAAAGCCTTAGCCTGTTTGTCATAAGTGTTGATTCAGTGGAAATCTACCAAATCACCACAACACTTTGAATGGTCAGAGAATGTTATGCCATATCTCAGGCTTGAAAAACTAAAATTCTTCAAGAGGTCAACTATGAGAAAGCTTTGTTTATATACATGTATTTGTTTAGTAGTGATCGTACATTGGGAATAATTGGGTATAAAAAAACAAATGCAGGGAAGTACCAGAGGTAAACAAGTCCCAATCA
Organism: Plectropomus leopardus; assembly: GCF_026936395.1. Taxonomy (NCBI): domain Eukaryota; kingdom Metazoa; phylum Chordata; class Actinopteri; order Perciformes; family Serranidae; genus Plectropomus; species Plectropomus leopardus. The sequence goes on along the minus strand of NC_142183.1, from coordinate 32,468,587 downwards.
CTGCAATGGCATCGCCTTCCAATACACATGCATTTGAATGCAAGCTGTCATATCAGGGATTTTGGTTTGAAAAGTGAGTTTTAAGCAACTTCTGACTCTCAGCCGAATGCGTCCGTGGTCGCTTGTAGTAACAGCAGCTGTTAAAAAAACACAAGCAGAACATGTAGGTGTCCTCATGAAAGCTTTCACGTTGATTTAAACAATTTTGAATGTACACTAATTTGTTAATAATCTGCACCAGCAATAAATATAAGTTACTACAAGAAACCAGGGACACCTTCAACTGAAAGTCACCTATTGGACTAAAACACCGGCCGTTCTATGTTCAGTGAATTTTTTTTTTTTAACAGTGGAAAATTGAATTGTTACTTGGCTGACAGTCAATAATGTGTACTTTTTTATCGATTTATTTTTTAAAAAGTTTTTGCCTCAATTAGCTAAGATCATTAAGAAAATCTACAACCTTTGCTGCTGTCACTGTTGGCAGGCAAGGGTCATCAGATTTCGTGTATAATCGCTGTCTGGAAGTTGTGATGTGTGTTGTTACGTAGGCACGGCTGCTTTTAGTCATTTCTGTGTCAGCTCAGCCAAATATGCGCTAAATTTAGGCTCTTACGCCCATTTTGCAAGTCTTGGCGGTGGTGGTGTGTGGTTGCAAAACACTCACTGGCATGTGGAAATGAACTTGCTGGTCTGTAAAGTCTTCTGCCGACTTCTAGCTAGCTAGCTGCCAGCCAACCAGGTTGAGGTTTTCAGATGTAAATATCAGTTAACACTGAGGAGAAATGAAGAATGGGCACTAGCTGACTTAGCATCCTGCTAGCATTGTCAGGCATTAGATAATAAATTGGACAACCTCCAAGCCAAATCCAATGGGTTATCAGGAACTGTAATATCCTTTCATTCAGCGAAAACTTTGCTAAATACTGTACAGCACCATTCAAACAGGCGACTTTTTTTATTTGCTGATCGGGCAGAGTAGAGGGCTCAGGAGGCATGTGCTTCACGTTGAATAAGTATTGGTGTGATGGTGGAAATGTGAGTTGCTATCCTTTTGCTGCTGCGAATCAATGCTATAATGTTATGAAATTCAGAAGCAGAGTTGAGTATCTGTTTTTGGGAGGAGCAGCCATGTGGCTGTTGAGCTCAGGATGTATGGACAGTTAAATCAGTCCACAACCAGAAGCCATGGATTACCAGAGCCACCTGGCAACATGGACAATTATGAAGCAGCAGCCAACAATTTAAGGGGATGCAAAAAATGACTAAATTACAGTGCAGTAAGTTATGTGGGATCAAATTTCATTGGAATTGTACCTTGCCTAAATCCATGTGACAAAATAAATAAGTAATTAATTGATCGATGTCATTTTGCACTGTGAGTTATTAATCTTCTTATTGGGAAAAGCTCAACAAAGATTTAAACAAAAAATCTTATTATAAAAGTTATAAATGTGGTGTGCAATAGATAGGGTAATGTATTTTATGTTAAAATATTTAAAATTCAGCCATTAAAAAGGGATTCTCCTAAGCTTTGAGGTTTGACACAGTGAATTTTCAGCTTCACAATCATGATAGGCTTCAGTATTTTCCACTCTCTTCAGAGGACACTCCCTGCATTCTGTGAGTCGATGAGAGTCACGTCTGTGGCCTCAGTGCACCACAGTGCTTCCCTCTCCATCCTCACCTCTCCCATCATCCTCCATGTTTGGCATCTCATTTCCAGCTGGCCCCTCACCCCAAAGCTGAGCTCCTCCCTCAGGATTTGGTTCCATTTGAAATTCAAATTCCTGGGGCCATCAGCCCAGTCCAGGAGCTGCCATATGGGGAACAGACCTCCTTTAGCTTGGCAGCGCTCAGCCTGTACAACTGGACCTACAGTAATGGTGCTGCTAGCTTATTTACTGTGCAGGAAAAGAATACATGTTGGCCTATTGCAACACTGTGGCTTAATATCTCACTTTTAGACCCTTCATTATCATATTTCATGGAATTTTCCATCAAACATGGTTTATGCACCAAAATGTATGATTAATGCATCCCTAGAATTATGAAATATATATTTGGACCTGGAATTTTTAGCAAGATGTTGTTTAGACCGTTGGAGATTAATAGGATTGAATTATTAAATCCATTGATTTTGACTACATTAACTCATGACTCTCCAACAGACAGCTCTGGAGAAGTGAAAGTGTTAAAAGCAGACATGGAGGAAATCAGCGACCTGAAATAAAACATATAAATAAAACATTCAAACATAAATTGAGTACTTTCGTCCAATGTTTCGTATAGTACTACGAGCTCATACATTATATCAGATTCGTCTCCAGTGGGAGTAAAACTCCCAACACTCTAGATGCAGTACCACACTGTAACCATTAACGTACATGAGGGCTACATCGTGGAGCAGAATTCAGTCTAGGAGGAGAGAAATGACCTCAGATGGAGTTTTCCACACTGTAGACACATTAGATCTTTATGTCTCATCTGTGGCAAAAACATGTTAACGCTTCACTGAGCCTTGCTTTGTAACACGTTTGTAATGGCTGAAAAAGGGTCTCATCACAGCTGCACGAGTGTGTTCACTCAGACATACAGTGTACTCTGGGATACAGAGTCAGTCCCTTTCACAGTTTTTATGTTCAAGTAGTTTTCACCCAAAAAAGGAGCCTGAATCCCAATATATCTAATATTCATACTGTATGTAATCTCGGTTTTTATAAATATCCAAATATTCAGTCATTTATTTACCGCATCATTACACATGAGTTGACACATGCAGAGCTTTACAAAATGTATTTTGCTTTATTGTCCTACATCTTTATATTTTACTCTGTTGCATTTGAATTTAAAGACATTTTTTCAATGCCAATGAAGATAGGCATAGGGTTGGGTGATACATATGAAACGTGCACTTGGGGGTCCTTCTCGAGAAAAAATTGAGTGTCTAATACTTGATTTCCTGCATTCTGGTGAATTTGTGCAATTTGTGCAAAAACACTGCTAAAAAAACACTGGGAGGGGGCAAATGTATATTTTTTGAATATTGAGGGGCATTTGGATCTTGCGACCCCCCTCAAAATCTATGCTTATGACAAGACAACAAACTGCAGCCTTAAGAAATAATTCTAGCACTTCTCAGACTAACCTATCTTCATACAATGGTTCATATGATTTTTTACGAAAATGCACAACTGTCTATATGATAGCTAACAAATTTGCACCCAATAAATGCTGTAGTCACATTACGTATTTAATATAAAGTTACATAGGTTAGGTTTGGGGAAGTAAAGCCATGTATTAGGTTTAGGAAGGGAAGCATTGTAACAATGTGCTTAAAAAATGACTCAAAGTTCACTGCTGTTTTTTTTTACTGTTTTAAACGTTTCTGAACACCAATCACCTGGGAGAATGTCCTGCATTAGTTTGAAACGCACAATGGTTATACAGACAATGGTCTGTTTGATGTTGCACAAAAATGCACATTGAATGTACCTTTGACAGACAAAGCAAAGGCAGCAACTCAGGGAATAATAACATAAACATCAACAAACATGCCAAACAGAGAAAGGTCTAAACAGTCCAACAAAAAGGCAAGAACACAATGGGAATACAAAAGATCAACAAGAATAAAGCAAATAAAAGGAATAAAAGTAATAAAACAAGCAGATCTCAAAAGGCAGTTAAAGTACGAAATAGAGTTTGAGAAAATATAAGAATAAATGCAATAAAAGAGGATAAAAATAATACAGGGAATAATATAAAAAGACAATGTCGCATTAGTGGGGATAAAACCAAAGTAGCATGCCATAAATAGAGTCGTCAGGCTATGTACTTTATGTAAAGTTGTATATGGCCTGCTCAGACACAATTTCAGTCATGTTAAATCCACTGCAGGGCTGTTACTATAGATTACATTAGATTGTACAAAAAATAGTGTAATTTTACATCAAGGTGGAGTGTTGAGTTAGTGTTTAGGTGTTTTTTTTTCCAAAGGTGTGCGACATTTAACTCCATCCTGTTGAGCTCTCTGCTGGGTCTTATTGCAGCTAACAAGAGATGTGAGTTGAAACATTTTACAGCTCTCGCTGATAATCAAATGATAAGATGGAAAAGATGAATCTAGGGCAGAGGTTTTCAAGATGAACCCACGTGTCCCCTTGGGGCTACTAGAAGGTTTCAGGGGGGAGAGAAAAAAAAACAACATCCGTAATCGTTTCAACAATGAATAAATTGGTGTGTGGGTTTAGGCTGCATATTTTTCTTGAATTTATTTATAGAAAATGCAATATAACCACAGCCATGTGATGGCTTAACAGGCCTATTGCTCTCAGAATCTAAAATGGCTATTTTTCTCCAATACAAAGCCTGTAATGTAACTACTGTGGACTAAATTGAAGCCCTAACTGGTTTAATCCAGCATTTATTTTTTATACTTGTCCTCTGTTTCGAGTGTTGAAGCAATACCAAGCTCTTTTAAAATGCAGCAATTGGTTTCTGTCACTTTCACTAAAATCAAGCCAGGCTGCGGAGAGCGAATCCAGAAAGCACAGTTGCTCCCACATCATCATTAGTGTGACTGCGAGGCAGCTCACTTCTGTTCATATTCACACTTCTGCTACTAATTTTTTTTCCACCCCCAAAATTTGTCATTTAACTAGGACTCCACACTCAGAGCTATACATTATGTTCCGGCTTAAAAGCAGGATTTTGATATTAAAATCCAAAAGATGCTGTTGATTTGTCAAGAAAACGAAAATATTTTTTTATTTTGGTGGTTAAGGTTACTTCACCAACAGGAGAGGGTTAAGAGGAAAATATGCACAAACACTAGGGTAGCCTCTCATATGTCTTGACTGTCTAGGTTAGTGAATATCCATTTATGCATGTGTTTAAAGAAGAATTAAAAGTTCAAACCACGACAAAAAAATCTTTAAAGCAGCAGTAGTCAATATTAGTTTATTGACATTTGGTCATATATGACAACTATGACCCTGTGTTCTGTGAAAATCCAGACAGGTATCTCCCAACTCTTCAGTTCCATGGGCTGTTTAAGCATCTTTCAGCTAATTATTTTGGTTTTACCGCCTGCAACTTTGCTTGGCTCGCTTTAATATTGCACACACATATCGCTCTGCGTGCAAAATGCGCATTTCAAAATCAAACTTTAAATAACATACATTCATATTATTTTCATATTCATATTATTTTATACTTTCATTGATTTATTTTATTTTAACTAACATCAGTCCTAATCATAAAAATCAAATATTTGAAATATAATTTTCAGTTTTTTGTCATGATGCTGTCATGATGCTACTATGTTTTTAAATGAAAAAAAAAGAGACTATTTTCAATATGGCTTAGGGTTAGGGTTTTATGTATTTGTTTTTTGATTATCATAGCCTGGGATATGTCATTGATTTTCAGCAACATTGACTGTGACAGTGCACCTAATGGAAATAGCATGTATTTTCTCCATATGCCACATATGGTGAAAATTATGTAATCATAATCAAAGCCCAGAATGACACCCAGGAATAATGCAATGCATATTTTTATGCTTTGATGGCTGTGGGATCAAAAATTGCATTTTTAATGAGTTTCAATGGTGCATTTTTGCACTTAACAGTATGAATGCAACTATTTTATTTTCACTGTGTATTTTAGATTTGTTGTAGGAGCTGAGCAGGAAATTCCAAAATTAAAGAAAAACACACATCTTGCCAGAATTAATAATATCTGCATGAACACAGCCAAAATTAAGAAGACGGCAGTGGCTGGGATATATTTTGGCTTAATTTTTGTTCAGTGGGAGTAAATGGAAATGCATCGTCCATCTTTTTATAAAGTCTGTGTTTAATGCCAAAGAAAATTATGCTGTTTGCACACTCAGAATCTTCTTTTGTATTTTACGTGTAGTTGATGTTGCCTTTATTGCCACCTACTGGCCCAGCAAGCATCATTTTTGTCCTGGTGTGGAAAACAAAGGTCATATGGACATTTTTTAATGGGAATAATATCAGTTTTCAGAAATATCAGTACATGTCAAGTCAAGTCAAGTCAAGTCAATTTTATTTATAGAGCCCATTATCACAAAACATGGTTTGCCTGAGTGGGCTTTTCAGTTTACGACATCCCTCTGCCCTTAGACCCTCACATCACCCAAGGAAAAACTCTCGAAAAAGAACTCCTGTAACGGGGAAAAAAAGGAAGAAAACTCAGGAAGAGTGGTAGAGGACGATGAGGGATCCCTCTCCCAGGACGGACAGACGAGCAATAGATGTCGTAAATAACAAATGAAATACAATCATGGCCAAAAAGGAAAGAGAAAGAGAGAGGGGAGGAGAGGGGGAGAGAGGTTGAGAGAGGGGGAGAGAGGCACAGCAATAGTAGAAACAGATGCATGTCATATTACAATAATGATAGGTGTGAAATCATTAATAGCACTCTATGATGATGTAGAGGGTAATGATAAGAGTCTCATGCACATGTTGATAGAGACATGTAGACAGTACCTAAATGGATGTTGCTGAACATTTGTGTTGTTTGCACTGTGGGCGATATTGTGATATGTTTTGGTTGGATTCTAGTAGATTGCTTGGTTGGTTGCTTCTTTAGGTGACAATTTTGGTTTTAAGAAGGTAACTATTGCTGCTTGTGCAACTATAAGAACCATAATATCTACTCAATCAGCTTAAAAATCTTGGATTGCTATTGCTAACACATAAACATTTAACATAGCCTATCACCGACAGTCCAAGACATCAGGTGCTAAAGACATTTAATCTGGACACATGTCATTCTGATCCATCCAGCCATACAACACTGGTTTTTTTGCTGATGCTCTTTATCCAAACTGGCAAGAGTTAAGATGACATTTGGATAGTTGCACGGCGGGATGCACTGTCCCCTAACACAGACAGGTTTTGTCTGACCGATTAAACATGGTTCAGCTGGCCCATCTGCACTACGTGATTCAGATTATATGAAAAGCACATGTTTCTGACTGCTCTTGCTGAATAAATGAACTTTAGGTATTGTCCTTGTTCCTATAAATAAGTGTCCTGATGTCCTCCGGCATTAAATGCACTCTGGATATTTTTAAATAGTAGACACGTATTTTCCCTGAGGGCTGTGCTTTTCAAGGTTTGCTACTGTGAGGATGCATCATTTGGTCAAATATGGTTAGTTTTGCTTGTGAATTTGCTCCACTCATGCAATGCAAGTGGACTGGAGCTATCATTTGGTGGTGTATTTTGGTTTTCTTCAAACTCTGTTTATTTTTTATTCGTCTGGGTTTTTTGCAGCAGGGTTGTAATTTTTCTTTTTTTCGTAACATACAAAAAATGATTGCAGGACCATTGTCTGCACTGTCCATAAGACATGCAAAGGCTTTTAAAATGAATTGAACACACACCAAATACAAATGTTTTAATAATTTTCTTCATAATTTCAACAAACTCAAAACAAGACTAAAATATTATCAACAATTAATAAATTAATATCCTGAAAGAGCAAACAGCATTTCCTAAAAGATGTCAATTCTTATATGAATATGCAGAATTAATAAATAATAATAATAAAAAACAACAAACCAACCAGCCAAACTAACAAGCATACAAAAAAACCCCAGAATAAATATAATAGAATTATGTCAACACTACAAATGGTGAAGAATGCTTTTGAACACACAAAATATCTAAAGAAAATGTAGCTTATCATGTTGACATAAGTTAATAATTTTGTGAAAACGCACAATACATGCATAGAAAATGCTCCCGGTAGGACAAAGCAAACTCCAAAAAAAAAATTCTTTATACAAAAAGCATGACAGCCTATTAAAAAAACGAACAAAAACTGTCATGCCACCTTGTTGTTATTGTTTAGAAAGGGCCGCAGACATGTTGACACTGTTGTGTTACATGTCAGCCATTCACGCCTCTTTAACTTCCATGTTGCCGGCATGCTGTCTAAAAGGCATGAAGAAGGGACTTTGTAGCTGTTCTATAGTGTGAGCTTTGTGTAAAAAAGGCTAGAGAGACAGGCTACTTACTTCCAGATGATATTGTTTGAATACAGTCATGCAAATATTGTTTCACATAGAAAAAGCAAATCAGAATGTTTCTGTAAACGGGAGAGATGTTAAAAAAACAATGACTGGTCTTTTTATTTAATTTATCGGTTGTGCCTGTCACCTCTCTCTATACTGTGGACAGAATTTATAAAGGACTAAATATTATGTCTAATGGCACTCATGTCATGTAAATTTATCTTTTTGCTATCGTCATAATGCATGATTGTAGCTGGCTCTTGGATAGGTTTGCAGAAACAGACGGGGGCGCACCACACACGCCATTCTAAAAAAGGCCTACCTAAAAAAAGGCACAGCCATTGAGAAGTTCACTGTATTAAAGCTAGGGTAGGAAGAAATCTGAAAAGGCACGTAAAAAAGTCCTGGCAGAATTTAAAAATACACCCTCCTCCCGCAGCTCCTCCTCTCTGTCTTAAGCCCCTCCCATCAGACCACCATGGGCATATGCGCGTCATACAGTAACCCAGTGCTTCCCTTACATTGATTCATGACACTTTATTTCATTGCCTACAGCACATTTACTCAGCTCCCTTTTGCCCCTCTTTCTCTCTCTCTCTGTTTATTAGATGACAAAAGAGAAAAGAACTAGCTAGGTAGCCACCTCACGGTTTGTCTGCCTCACTCCCCGCCCCTGTAGACTGTTTCGCTTGGAGGAGAGCAGGAGGGCAGCTTGGGTGATGGACCTTGTGTCGGCGGCCATAGAAGCACGGGGTATCACAGCAGGCTGGTGGCTTGCGGTAAAATCCAGTGCAAAAGTCCCTCAGGCTTTTTGACGAAGAAACCAGGGCTTCCGTGTCAGCCAACAGAAAAATGTTATCCCTGGGGCACTCTATAAGAATGCCCTCTCTAAAACTTAACTGTGATTGGCCAATCTCATGTCACGTTCTAGGTTTTCTAATGCCTGAAAACAGAGCCAATAGGGGGTGTAGAAGTCTGTTTTTCACCAGACTGCTTGAATTACAATGTGCTAAAAGTTGATTATGGCCCCAATAAAACTACTTACCCCTTAAAGCTACAGCACGCCCCGATGATAAGATGCGCCATAGTGTATCTTTTTACAAGAAGTAGCAGTGCAGTACAGCTTAGTGTCAAGCATGGTTTTTACTGAGATGGTGTTTCGTGTGAGGCTCCACAAAGAGCATTTCTCTTTAAATAAATCAACCTAATGGAGGCCTCTGAGAGCCACAGTAAAAACCTGATCATTTTAAATCAGCCTTTATTAGATACAAAGGCCTGGTTTACATAAATAAATGCACCCCACCGTATGTCATGCTAAATGGATTGCACCTATTACCCAGCAACCTGCCACTTCCCCTTGATTTACATTACCTTATAAATAAGAAAGCATTTTCATAATACGTCCTGTTAGAGGGACTTGAATGGCGGCTCGCCTTGCCATGCATGAGGGCACTTTACTGAGGAGTAATGATCTCTTTAGATTGTATGTGAGATGCTGTTTGCTGTGTAGTACAGAGTGTAGAGTAAAACGTGAAAGCTTTTTGAATTGAGCGAGCATGAGAGATGGAGCTTCAGTAATTATTGAAAGAGACAGAGTGTAGAGAAAGCAAATGGACCTGATGCAGCAGTGCTGATGCAGTAGCACATTATCACTTGAATAGGGAGCATATGAGAGCTTTGCTCTTCCTATCTGTCACATCAGCGTGAACATTTAGGACAAATTTTATACGCTTAAAATCATAGCTTACATGTTGCTGCGGCTCACCAAATCTAATCTAACAAGAGTTGCTCATGACTTTGCTTGCACAGGTCAGTAAGAGGTGAACTGAGTCTGTACACAATATAGTACCCCCTGATTAGCAAACAAATGACAGTGGACAGTGATAAGATCGATTTATGACGATCAGTGGGGCACAGTAAATTTGCTTATCTTACTAAGGAGAAGCCAGGGTGTTTGTACTCAGTACTATTAAGGTATCAGCTGAAAATAGATATATAAATATAATAATATAATAAGTAACTACGTGTGCAAGCTACCTGTTGCTGCTGTCTCGTAGCCATTCTCCTCAGGCGGTCAGTCATTGTGCGCCTGATAAGCACAATCTAACACAGCATCAGTGGCTTCTACTGAGCCATTAAAAGGTCCCAACAAACTCACACAGACACTGAGATGGCTCAACTCTGTCTTTTGATTGTTGATAGTCATTTGGTAATGTTAGCCATGGAATACGTCCAGTTAGCCCTGTCACTGTGTCTGTGCGGACTCTCACAACAGTCCACGGTGCAGAGCTCACACTCCTGCAGCAGCAGCTACGGGCCATACAGTCTGTGGTGTGGCAAACTCAAGTGTGGTATTGGCTGTTAAGTGTGCCTACATGCTACTCATTCACGCTATGGGTATTGGATGAAGTACTCTATTGATATCTGTATCACTTTAAGGGTACTGGTATTGCAAATCTTTAGATGACCCTATGGAGTTGGAGGTGTGCCGCTGTCACTGCTCTCAATTCCACTTCTTCTACCTGTACTTAACCCTCTCCCAACAATATCAGCCCATTCTCATTCCAAACTCAAAAAATAGCTTTGCTTTGTCAGTGCTTTTGGCATAAGTCAAATAAAAACAAACAAAATAGCCATCACTGACATACCATTTTGTTTTTAACCCAAATTGGCAACCTGGCCTACCTGCAATTACTGCTCACAGCTGTGGGTGCTTTGTGCTAACTTTAGCATTACCTACTGTTAGCTGCTGAACAGCCTGTTGCCACAATGCAATATTCTTACTTTGGCTCACTGTGTGTTTACTGTGCTTCTATAGACTGTGTTTGCTATTGGGTTAGCTGCTAACAAGATTCTGTAGCTGTGTAGCAGTTCTTGGCCTCCGGGTGTGTGTGTGTGTGTGCTGTGTGTTAAGGGGCTAGCTGCTAATTAGAGTCTGTCACTTAGCAGCAGCCTGATCGTCATTTCAGCTCTTTTTAGGGACACACCTCCAACATCTCAGAGCAAAGAGTACTGCTAATTTTTTCACTATTTTGCAATCTAAAATGATATAATTGGCTTTTTTTAATCATTTAAATTTTGCTGGTATTGATAGCACAGTTTTCTGTAGTGTGATAGACTCATTACACATATTTGTTTTTGCTTTACGTAAACTATCGACTCATTGTTTCCTTATGCCAGTCAAAACCTAAAAGATTCCTTATTTGCCGTGGTTTTCTTCTTTAAACAATAAAAAGCTTTTAACATACAGCATCCAGTCAGACAGGCTACTAAAAATCTTTAAAAGTTCAGAGGAAGTAGTTTGTAGAAAATTATGTAAAACATATCCCATATTCACCACTTCCTTGCCTTTTAACCCTTATTTTGTCTCTTGTTGTCTCTTATCCAGACAGGATAACTGAGGTGAAGACAAACATCTACGTCACCAGCTTTGGACCAGTTTCAGACACAGACATGGTGAGAGCAGACATTGGACATCTATTTATCGTGTTTATTATTCACCCAGATCTTTGCTGCTGTATGAACACGTCGAGAACAAAACCATTCTTCCTGTTCATACCGTACTTTCTTTTGCTCTATATCTATTTTCATCACAGCTTTCCCACCTTTCATAATTGCATCGTGTCCTGCTGTTTCCCAACACACAAAGTGACACTGAAGTGGGATGAGTTTCCACAGTGCAGCACGATGTCTATTCATCTGACAATTTTCATCTTATAAATTATTGAAAGTCCTCTTGTTATTCAAGTCACTCCTTTGTTTATCCTGGGCTTTCCTGTTTATCATTCTGAAACATGCGCCCGCCCTCACACCATATCATCAGAGTCCCTCCCATTGTTGAAGACCCATTTTCCAAGTGATTGATCTATTGATTTAGCAGTTATGATGTTGGAGTTCAATGCAGTAGCCTCTGAAAGACATGTAAACTAGAAGGCACTCAGCTGAACATAAAACACCGCTTATGCGGAGCAGGTCTCAGACACAGAATAATAAATTGTTAGGACCAAAAAAATAAATGAAAATCTCATCGCTGAAATCCCAGATCCTGATCAAAACCCACACGATCGGGTAAATTGCCTGAGGATGATCCATCCACTACATTTCAGCCAATGCATTTGTCATGTCTCCTTTAAAAAAATAATTTAAAAATCTTGCAATCAAACAGATGGACAGACAAACAGCTGACAGGGCTGAAAACATCATCTCCTCCAATTTCACAGGCAGAGGTCACTGAGCTTATTGCCCAAGACGTAAACCACTAATATCTCTTTTAAGTCCCACTCAACCGTTTGCACATTTTGAGTTATTATATCAAAAATGTGCTGAATTCATCTCAATCTGACTGAGTCATCTCTACCGTTTGGTTTAGGTATTTTATGTTAAAAAAATCCACTAGATGTTGCTGTGTCTTTAAACAGAGTTCACCTCCTACAGGAAGTTAGAGATAAGAAAAATAGATGTGTTGTATTTTCAGGGGTCTTAATGAACAAATTCAACCTTACACCTTATACAGAAAAAAAAAATCTATTAAGGGTCAAAACTGTTTTTTAAAAACATGTTCTGCTAAACGGTTGATTTGGCCGTCTATGACAAAGGTAGTGAAGCTAAGCTAGTGACTATTTGCATGATATACATGAACTTGTGATCACTCATTGTTGTTAAATGATACATTTAATTTTATCTATTATATATACAGTCAAACAAAAATTAAAATAAAATAGAAAAGTATGATTTTTGACTGTCTAAAAGCATGTTTTACCAAACTTTTGAATTGTCCTTTTATGAATAGAGTAGTGATACTATAGTGATAAATTAGCTTTTTTTTTATGAATTAAAAAAAAAGTGTATGGCTGTCAATGTTAAGGTGTTAATTGTGATGTGATCAAGGTCCATAATGAACACTTAGATTTTTTAAATCAAGATAATTGCTGGCCGACATTCCTATATCTTAGAGGCTTTACTGGGCTGAGTTTTTAAGTTACCTAGTGATGAGACTGGTATCATGTGAAACTAGAAGACTTGCATGGTCATATAACAGGGGTCGTGTGTCCCCTAACCTCAAGAAAAATGACTGAAAATGGGTTCTGTGGGTATCCATAAGTCTCCCCTTCACAGACATGGCCACTTTATCCTAGTCCCATCTAGCTTTTTTGCTGTCATTGGATTTTCTAATCAAGGAAATTTGGTAAGAATTGCTTCACCTTGTCATTGTGGACATCAAAACTGTTTAAAAATGCAAAACACTGAAATCTGAAAACATGGGATTAAAAAATCCAGTTAATTGAGATAAATCATTGATACTCTGCAATTAATGGAGATTAAAAATCAATTATTTGACAGCCTTAAATAATGGATGAATATTTACTATTAATGCCATATATTCAGTTTTAGACAATTATATATTTGATGAAAGCAATCATGTCAGTATGAATCTTTCAACATGTCTGAGGTGTTTTAAAGTGCTTAATGGTAAATATGCAGAGAAAAAAAATACTCGTACTGGCAATACTTCTATGGTCACAAATTGGTATATATTGGTAAACTTACATATTACAAGCATAATAACAGTAAATGATTTGTATTTTTTATTTTTTTATTTCAGTTATACGATTACCATGAATAGCAATCTCAGTCATTTGGCAGGGGCCTGCATTTCAAAAACTGTGGAGTCTGTTAAAAAAAAAAAAAGAAGATTTTTTTATTGCAGCCCCAAGGACAAAATAAAAATGCAAAGAATGTTTTTATTTCATAGCTGTTTGTCTGGACTTTAAAGTGATATGGGAGAACTGAAAACAATGGGTAAAATAATTTCAGTGTATATTCTGGTTTGCAAAAGTATCTTTATTCATTAGTAAAACAGTATAGTGAAATAAAGCACAAAGCTGAACAGATGTGATTTATTGCAGGTTGTGGTCTGGCACTGACTGAAACATATTCTCCTCTGACCTGATTGATTTATTCAGATACTGCCGAGCAATTCAGCTGATTGCTGAGGTGGCCCGTCTTGATTTGATTTATAGAACTTCACGAGGTCCACTGACAGCGCAAGCTGAAAAATGAAAGGGAAGTAATTAGCAGAGGAAGAAGAAAAGGAAAATGTATTATTCGTTTTCATTGGTTGCAGTTTTATAATCATAATTTCTAAATGAGATTTTAGTGAAATGCATTAGTTAGCAAGTGAAATAGCAAATAATGGATTTTTGCAAGTAAAACGTTCCCTGATTTAATTAAATTAGATTACCTGGTCAATTAATCATATTGATTACAAAACAGAAATATATCTCAATATTTTGTTTGCCTGGGTTTCACCCCCCACCACCACCTCCTGATGTCAAAGTCAGCTCATATGCTCCAGGTCAAATGTTATCATAGCTGATACTAAAATGGGCCAAAACTACAATAAATGAGACCCAGACTGAGAAAAAAAAACTTTGGCTGTAATTCACTGTAAGAGCTGCTGGACCCTAAAAGAAAGTCATCACTTTTGTTTTCAGTGTCAGTGTCCCACGATCGAAATGTCAGAGGCCTTTCAACTATGACAGGAAAAAACACTCTGGAGGAATTTATCTCCCTCTCACTCTCACATTCTGTCTGTGTGAATCACACAAACACACACGCTCGCTCTCACACGTACACACATTTCACTGCGCAGTGCTTTCTGCCCTAAATCCTTCCTTGTGTGCGCTTTCTTTTTTGACAGCAGAGGATTGTAGGTCAAGGGGTTGTCATGGCCTCAGAGCCAGTTTAGGAAAACACCGGCTCAGGGAGCTGAGAGGTACACGGAGTGCGAGGGACTCACCTTGATGGAGCTTTGAAAAATAGAGAAAGCCATTCAGTGCCCGGGTTTTAAAGTGGCAGGTGAAGTCAGTCGTGAAGAGCTGCTGCTCGTAGACTCTGATAAAACAGGGCAGCGGAAAGTGCCCTGTGTTATATTTGCCTTTTTTATCGACAGAAATTAGACTCATTTTCATATATCTGAAAGCTTAAGCAGAAAAGAGTCCTATCACAGTTTGATCATTTGCTCGGTTATCGTCTCTGCCCGCAGGAGTACACCATAGACGTTTTCTTCCGGCAAAGCTGGAAGGATGAGAGGTTGAAATTTCATGGACCCATGAATATTTTGCCTCTGAACAACCTGATGGCAAGTAAAATCTGGACTCCAGACACCTTCTTCCACAATGGAAAAAAGTCTGTGGCTCATAACATGACCATGCCGAATAAACTGCTGAGGATCAAAGATGATGGGACGCTGCTGTACACCATGAGGTAATTCAAGTCCAAGGAGCATGTCTGAAGACAAAGTCACAATGTAGTGTTTATGTTTAATGTGCTGTAATAGATTTAAAGGCATAGTTTAACATTGTAGAGGACCCCTCATGTCTTGTCATAATCTTAAAGAGATAGCTAAGAACTTCAGAAGTTTCACGTGGTACTTATCCATAGCAGACAGGAGTGCTGACACAGAAGCTAAGCAATGTACTGCTGTGGAGAAAAGCAAAATGGATTTTAGCCACCTAAAAAGTTTTTAACACTTTAAGTGAGATAGATGTAGATATAGATATAGTTATAGATATAGATATAGGTATATATAGATTGATAGATAGATACACATACAGTATATAGATACATATAGATATAGATATATTGCTGTCTTTAAAGCCTGACTCCATTCAGAAAAACAATAATTTAACAGCACTAAACCTGGAAACTGTTTACTGCTGCCATGATCTGTTAGTTTGCGTCATTGTGTGTCTTTGGCATTTAAAAAGGTTATTTCAGATTCACCAAAGTCACGAAATAACACAAGAAAACATACCAATAAGGCAGTGGTGGACCTGCAACTCAGCTGTTTTTCTAAGAGGAGTCTATTTTTTGTAAAAGAAGTCTCTTTTTTCTGAAAATGAGTCTAGTTTTTCTAAAAAGGAGACTAGTTTTTCTAAAAGGGGACTGGTGGATCACCGAGGGCAAAGATGGGGATCTGAAGCTGTTCATGGCTTTCCCATCGAAATGAGCTGTAAAGCTGTGAAAATCGTCTCAATAATGTGTACTTATTGAATTAGAGAATGATAATAATAGTATTAATAATAATGATAATAACAATAATAACTTTGTTTATAAAGCAACTTTGAAAAAAGAGTTTACAAAGTGCCTTGACAAACAATCAAGATAAAACTAGGGTAGAGTTAGGATCATTTTAAACCAGAGGACAAATAGTGCAAGATGCGGGACACGTAATGTCAATATAAAATAACCCAAAGAAATAAATAAAAAACAACAGCAGCAGAAACAATAAAATCAGTAAAACCACATGTAAAAGAAAATAAAACTGGTAAAACAGAAATTAAAATGGTAAAAAAAATAAAAAGACCATGGATAAGTACCTCATACAACCACATTTTAAAAGATCCAAACTAGCCCTTTAATAGTCTTGCACATAAAACCGAACTTGGCTGTCTTACACTTATATTATACCTGACTAAAGCATGTGATAGAAGGACGTCCAAGAGCAAAACAGATTCAGTGATCAAATACATACTTCATGCATTTTTTTTTATGCAACTTGGCATCTTTCTGTCAACATGCCTTTCAACGAAAACAGTTTGAATGTTAAGTATTTTAGGTTATTTTCACAGTGGTTGAATAATGTTGTACAATAGCAGGGATGCAAACAATGCAGTTTCTTATCAAAGAACTAACCTACAATCTCATCTAGTCTCACATTCATGTCTAGATTCCTGCTGCTCTCTGCAGCACCTTGTTTACTTTGCTCTGCTGATTACACTTACGATGAATTATTTTTGTTTCAAGGCATTACAGATGGGAAGCGTCTTGAATAGTGCATGAGGCTTGTGAGGTTTTTTCTTTCTTTCTTTTGAGACCGTGCCTAATCTGTGCTGTTTACTTTTCATGCATTTGCAAAGTCTCCTTAATTTTCTGTGAATTGGATGCAGGTTAACTGTGCATGCAGAGTGCCCAATGCATCTGGAGGATTTCCCCATGGACTTTCATTCCTGTCCGCTAAAATTTGGCAGCTGTGAGTAACTCTGATGATGATAGTGCCTGAGGGACTTTAAAGTAAAATGCTATTTTATTTTACTTTTTTTTTTTTAATCTCACTGGTTCTTTGGTAAGAGAGCAGCCTAAGAACCGAGTGAAGCTGGAATGCATGGCTCACTTCAAATTTGAATGCAGCAATTAAAACTGATAACTATTGACTAACTGACAGATGAGAGGAAATGTCACTGGGACATATGGGGAAGAGGATTTAAACTCATCCAAATGTTTTATTTTGTAAATTTAAATCAGTTTTAATCACAATTTTATTGCCATGGCTTCTTTACATTTGGATGAAGAATTTTTGATTTGAGCTGCTTTTAAGATATTGGTTTAAAACCAAGGGATTAGGAAGTATCCGAGCATCAGTACATGGTGTCTGAAATGCCTTGACTTCTCGCATCAATGAGTCTACTTTGAATGCATTGGTGTGGTGAGCTACAGTATTTCACATGAGGCTCATTTGTCGCAGCAATCTGTAGCATGACATGATTGGCAGAACATTTCAGTAACTGTATACTGAGGGAAAAATCTGTTTTCTGTTCCATCAGACATTCATAGATTCGCTTTCAAATTTCATATTCAGTGTACTCTGTGACTGATTGAAAAGGGCAAATGTCACTGTGCATCAATTGCTTGTTGGCGTTTTTATGAATTCCATCTCCAGCCACTGAGAGATTTTCTCTCTCTACAGTATTCTCTCTTTTTTCTCTCTCTAGAAACCCAGCTTCAAACACAATGTAGTGGGGGGCTTTTCATTTGGGTCACTGAAATAATTTCTCGTAAAAATCATCAATAGCTGCGGCTGCCCCAGATTTATCCCCTATGGGTTTATCCTCGTCTTTTTCTTTTTTTTTTCCTTCTTTTAGATGCCTACACAATCTCTGAAGTGACTTACGCTTGGACTCGAAATGCCTCTGACTCTGTGGTGGTGGAAGGAGAAAGCTCCCGTCTGAACCAGTATGACCTGCTTGGACAAACGGTCGGACAGGAGACGATCAAATCAAGTACAGGTAGGCTTAAGTGGAGGTCTGAATGAATCAAAGGTCCCATATTATGCTCATTGTCAGGATAAAACTTGTATTTTGGGTTTGAACTAGAACATGTTTACATGCGTTGATGGTCTAAATACACTATTTTTTTGTCAAACAGTGGGTGCTAGAACACCTTTATTCACACTGTCTCTTTAAGCCCCCCTCCAGAAAACATCCAATCTACTCTAATTGGTCAGAATTTCTTCCGTATCGGTAGCTTTCGTATCTCAGCATCTTTATACTCACATTGCAACCACGGGAATGATTGTAGCAGCACTTTTTATCTTCATTTCCGTTTTAATAGAGTTGCATGGCTTGGCTTCAGCTTGGGTATATGCTGCTTCTGGATGTTGTTTGAAAGTTTAAATGAAACAAGCCAAACAAGGAGTTTTTCGAGTCCAACAATGTTTGTTGTCCCAGCAAATCTTCAGAATCCAGTTCTTATGACTTTTTAAGAAGAGTGGTAAGAAAACTGTCCACCTGATTTTTAACATTTTCGAGACTGATTCTCGTTTGTTTTACTGCTAAAGCCATTGCCTGCTTTCCATGCATTAGAGTGACGTCAGCATAGCCTGACTTTTCAGCTGTTGTCATTCAGATACACTGCAAAATATTCCAACGGGACATACAAAGGGACCCATGAATAAAGTTTGTCTCATGTTTGAAATGGTCTATTTACTGAACAACAATCACTTCCAGGTAGAAATAAAAAGGGAGGTATTGTAGATAATGATTTTGATTTGTTATATTAAGTAGAGTTGTTGTGACATCACACCTTCATGAAAGTCCGGACAGCTTGTTTAAAGGCACAATTTCTAAATTTGGACTGTGTGCATTGCTCTGTTGATTAAGCGTTTCGATATTTTCACACTATATATAGCACCTATAGCACCTACCTGCATCATACTGAAAACACCTGGCAGTCTGATTTATGTACAATATGGGACCTTTAAATCCAGCTCATGATTCCTCCTACTGACCTCCATCATCTGCAGTAAATTTTTCAACTGCTTAGACAGTGTCTGATAAATAGTGAGGAAACCTCATATTTGGTATTTTCACATATTTCAGAAATTATGAAGCCACACGACTGAAATATTCCAGATTTTGCTCGATAGTTGCCAGTTAGCATGCAGCAGCAACATGCTGATATTTAATTTAGTTTCTAACACACCCTTTAGAAACCAAACCTGTGCAAACACAACCGGAAAGCTGTGGGGACATCTGTGGCTCCAACCTGCCGCATTTTTTGGATTCATGGTCCTAAATTTCTGTATTAACGCAGTTCCAAAGTGTGTTACTGTGAAAATCAAGCTGTGAAAATTTTGTGCTTGTTTGGGTGGATGTTGAACTTGTCCACCTCCTACATGTTGCAGGAGGCGGCCACAGCTTGCTGTGAAGCGCTTGCTAAGTTTTGTCTTTTTGTTACTCACTTCATTTGGCCTGAAAAATGCAGAGAAACATTTGTTCTAGCTTCCTCTGCATGACAAAGATTCAACAAAACAGGGATTTGGCAGTCATGCATCTCGAATTCCCAAATTTGCTCTGTGTTTGGTTAATCTGCATTTAGAATGGCCTGGAGACCCAAAACGCAGTATGACAGGTGAGCTGCTGCTGCGACAAGCCTTTCCACTTTATAACCCCCCACCCCCCACCCCCCAACACCAACCACCCTTTGGAGGACAAAGATGTGCAGACATTGAAATGCAGTGTAGGCTTTGGAGAGACTTAAAATGAGAAATCAAACATTAAAAAAAATAGATGACAGATGCAGTGTTAGATATAAGGGAGCGCATCTGTCTGTTGTAGCTGTCAGAGGCACTAACAAAGGAGCTCCAGGAGAAAAGAAAAGCTACTGTGTTCAGTGATTTAAGTGTCTTGCGTTGGTGCCCAAAGACACAGGAATGTCTCACAAAGGTGCAGTGAAGCGTGAAATGACAAAGGAAATCTATGTTCTGGGCCCTGAAACTGAATAACTCAGTTTGCATGGAAAATGTGGCATTTCACTCAAATGGACCTGCATTAGCAAGTGAATCCAACACTGACAGTCATTAGTATCAGGAAAATTGAGTCTCTTAAAATATGGAGAAAAATACAGGAGATAATAAGAAAAATGTTTGAAAAAAATGTTTTGAAGGCTTTGAAAACATTCTTGTAGTCCCTCAAACAGCAATTTTCCAGTCAAAACTTAACAAGTGAATTCAGTTCATCACAGCAAAAATGTCCAAATTTAAAGAGGGTACACAGAATAATAAAAAAAAGGACACACTTGGACCCGCTAGCAAACTTGCTAAATTGTTAGCCTCTGTGGCTTCTAAATGCTTAGAATTGCATCTATGTTGCTGTTGTCGAGCAGTGATGCTCTCAAGACTTAACCACTTAAGATAAGATAAGATAAGATAAGATACTCCTTTATTATTCCCACGGTGGGGAAATGTGTATTGTTGCAGCAGCTATGAATACCAAACATACACAGCTTCTCATGTGGTAAATAACAGCTAATGAGTTCCATTTGAAGCCAGCAATGGAGCTAACATGCTAATACCAGTGGAAAAATCTGCCCCTGTTGTTATTGCCAACTGCATATATGCAGGCATGACAGGTATACCAGCAGTGACTAAAGGGAAGGTCTTGGCAAACAGTCAGTACTACCTCTTTCAAGTTTCCTTTTTACATCCTATTTCTTAGAAATTGTGTGGGATAAAAACATGTTTTGGCTAATTTTAAATGCACTAGCAGTAACCAAATCCACACTGTTCTGTTTTCCTGAAGCTCTTTTGGCTCCATCAGGGGTCTGTACAGAAATAGAAATATGCTCTATCCAAGACAAAAAGTTGTCACGTTTAATTTATTTATGAAACACTTTCAACAAGCATATTTTTCACAAAGTGACTACAGGAATACAAATACAGAGAAAAACGCCTATAGTATAAAGAAAAGACATAATGAGGGCTAAAAATAGAGCTCACACATTTTGTGAAAACACACTAACAGATGCCAAGAAACAGGGCCAGAACCTGAGTGTGCATACACAAATCTATACGCCCGTCTGTGTGAAGATGACAGGGACACCATGTCTGTCCGGGGAGTAGACAGCAGACAGTGAGGAGGAAAAGCTTGAAAGATGAGATCAGGATTTGAATGGAAGTTGTGGTAAATAAACGGGCATTGACTCTGAACTTGAAGCTTCTTCTCGAGAGATGAGAGACGGTAAGCAGCTGATTTCCTTTACATGCGTGAGTGACAAGGAATGTGACACTCAGTGACTGGAGATTATCCGATGGCAGAAGGCAAATCACTGATGAAGGCTGTGTAACACAATGTAAGTTAGAAATAAATTCACGCACTTACAGGGAGCCATGGAGGAGAAAATGTGATCAGACTGCAGAGGGATGCGTTCTGGTTTTCTCTTTGTGAAAAAAAGGAAATAAAGATTATGAAGATGATAGGAAAACAAGTCTGGTTTAAAGGGATAGCTCCATTTTTTTTAAAAAAATAGGGTTGTATGAGGTACTTATCCTTAGACAGTGTATTGCAAATAGTAGATGTCAGTTGGCATGCCCCCAGTTTGGAGAAGCAGGCAGGAGTCCAACATGGAAGCTAAGCAATCTACCGCTGTGGATGGGAGTCAGCAACAAAACAGATTTTAGCACTTGAAAAAGCTCCCACCTAAAAAAATCAACATCAGTTCAAGTGTATGCTATATTGAAAGTATTTTTTTACAGCATTACCTTAGTCTCAGACAGTGATTTCCAACGGAAAATGAAGCTGTAATATTGCTCTCTTCAAAGCCAGCCTACATTTAGAAAAACAGCAATGTAATATTACTGAACACAGAGCTGCTGGTCTACCAATGTCTCGATCAGTTACTTTGTTTTTGTTTTTGTTTGATTTTGGAGTTTAAGAGGGTCAGTTCGGATGTCACACACTAACACAAACCAACTATCTGATTGAAGCAGAGGTAGATCAACAGCTCCTTTGTTCAGTGAGCGAAAATTAATAATTTTGTTAATGGAGTCTGGTGGCTTTGGTGAGAGCATAAATAATAAAAGTAATAATAATAATAATAGTAGTAATGATAATAATAATAATAATAATAATAAGCTTAATTTACATAACACCTTTCATACAAGAAATGCAGCTCAAATTGCTTAACAGTCAAAACAGGCAATCAAGGCAATTCAGCATAAGAGGACATTTATAAACAGTTTAAAACGAAAATTAGCTCTTTGATTCATACAATCATTAAAAAACAACAACAATTAAGATAAAAAAAATTGAAAAAAAATGCATATATGGGGAACTCAAGCTGCTATTGACTAAAAGACAATTCATTACTGACCCCATCCGCAGCAGTGTGTTGCTTAGTCTCTTTGTCCAGCCCGTTCTGATTCCCAAGTTGTCAAAATGCCAAAAGCCACTTTTCACATTCGTATGATACGCTGTTTGATGGCATCAGGTGAAAATGCAGTCACACAGTACTGGTCACAGTATTATTAAATGCCGGCAGATGGCCAGACGGCTCCTGCCGGACGGCTGCCACACCTGTAAGTTACGCGCCAGTGTCAAGTTGAAAAGATGACAAATATAAAGAGCGCGAGTGCGGAGTTGATGGGTCCAAAAACCCCTGGACTTGAGTTAATATGTGCAGCCCTTTATCTCTGAGGTTAAAGAAATACATGTCATTTCGTTATTATGGATGATAATAATGTGAGTGGAACAAGTGACTCTCATGCGAAAGTCTAGAGTTTGCTTCCCGTCTGAATGTGATGGATTTTTTATTTTTATACCTTACCGTATGCCTCCTTCCCCTGATCCTAACCATCAGTGCAAGCGTGTGCGTTGTTGACATCCCTGGTTGCCATGTGCTTTTGTTGCCTAAACATAATCATGTGCAGCGTAATCCCACCATGTGCTTGTGTTGATATCATGGTAGCGGCATCTCGGTACGTCAACAGCAGACGGAGACGGATACCTAGAGCTTAATACTTATACGGGGAAGTCCACTGCAAAGTGGCAATATGTGACGACTTGGGATGAGAATGTGTTATTATGTCGGACTCCAGCCTGTTTCTCCAAACCGGGGGACGTGCTGGTTGCCATCTACTGTTTACCATCATACTGTTTATGGATAAGTACCTCATAAAACCCCACTTTAAAAAAAAAACCCAAACTACCTCTTTAAAGATACTGTATGTGTTGAGATCATTTGAGGTGCAGGGTTTGAAATAAAACACATATCTAATATGTGAGGTCTTTACTGCTTAGGAAAATAAATGTATTGTCTACCTTGTGTTGTTCAGCATTCATTTCTCATGTTTTAAGCTTCATTCTGTCGGGAACCATCATGTCACATAGCAAATAAAAATGGAAATGACTCTGCAACATGGCTCTCCTCTCAGTAAGGCTCCCTGCTGTGGCAGTACGTCGTAGCAGAATGAAATACTTAGCACAGTGATAAATAACATGCAGGGACCATTGCAAATAATCCCCCAATGGTTATTAACTTAGAAATAAACACCCTCCGGGGTGCGCACAAACAGAGCAGAACCAAAGCAGGTGGAGGCTGGGTGGAGTGGAGCAGCAGTAACAGCAGCAAGCACACGTCAGCATGCAGAGGGAATGTGAATGTGAGGGGCTTTAAATAGGCCGCCAGAGCAATGCAGCGAGATGTAATTGCTGCGGTTGTGGTTGGTTAACAGCAGAGGATGACTCCTGACTATGTCATGTTAGAAGCAACTCACTTTCACTGAGGTCAAAGCAAAATACATGTTATGTCATTATTATGGATGGTAATAATATGAGTGTAAGGAGTATCTCAGTGAACCATAAGGACCTTAGAATACACCTGACATATGAGCTAAATTCAACACACAATTTATTACAGGGTATGTTGCCATGTTAACATGGGAATACACTTATCATCCAGTACGTAAAAGGACAGTTCCTCTACAAAATCACGAACACTCATATTTCTTCTCTGACCTGTATTACTTTTTATCAGTCTCTATTGTTTCAGTTCGTTGTTGAGTGTTGGAGGTATCAGTGGTAGAGATGTCTGCCTTCTCTACAGTATAATGGAACCAAATGGCACTTGGCTTGTGCTCAAAGTGCCACAAGTATGTTTCTTGCTTCCTGTGAAAATGGAAACATATTTTGAAAAGACACAATGCATGCAACAAGACACCCTGTACCTGCATGTCCAAACACTGACACATGGGGCGTTTCCATTACAGATCTGTACAAAACTTACATACGATATTTTTGATTAAACTCAGCTGCAAGATGACTGCATTTCCATTGAGTGATGTTATGTGACTTCTCTTGCAATAACGTTCCAAGAAGCATGGCGATGGATGTTCAAAGCATTAGCAGGTTTACTTCTATTGCAGCCACTACACTAGCCGTCATTATTTCCAATTGAAGGTACCGTTGGCATGTTATGCAAACAAAAATGGAAAGGCAAGCCCCTTATACATGGGAGAAGCCACGTATGAGGGATTTCCTGTTTGATTGTCCACGATTTCACAGAAGAATTGTGGATTCAAAACTTTCGAATGATCAGCTCAACTTTTGAGGAGTTATGTGATGCAGTAACACTTCTTGTAGCGCCTGCTGCATCATGCCCGAGGAAGCCAGTTCCCACTGACGAGTGCATAGTCATATCATCATGTTTTGCGAAATATGTCTTTTTCGCCCGAAATACCACCTCATGCGAGCGTAAAAACTTTTTGTGACAAATGGGAGATTTTTCTAAATCAATGTGTTTTCATTAGACGTATTTTATATTCCCAATTTCAATTTGTGCAATTTATAGCAAGCAGAAAGACCTTAATGTGCCTTAAAACCAGTGGAATCAAGAAAAAAAGTATTAAAGTGACTGGCAGCAGACCAGGCTGAGGATGTCTGAGTAATCATACCCAAAAAATAGTAACATTAATTGTAAAATCCTTGCTGCAGTATTTTACACAGTCTGGAACAATTCCACCATTTAAGTTAAGTAAAAAAAAAAAAAAAAAAAGGTGTTGTGGGTGAAGGTGGTGAGAAGATCTGACAGCATGTTCTCTGTTTCACTGACAACACTGATCTAATTTTAGCATTACTACTTATTAAGGAAACCATGATAACAGGAGCTCTTATAATATAGTTCTGGGAGGCATTGATCATAACAATGGTGAGAAATGTGTAGGTGTGCTATAATTACTGGGAAACAAGTGAGTTGTTTTTTTTTTTGCATTTTTTGTCCACTGTGTTGAAATGATGTTGTAAACATAACATTGTTGTAAACAATCTTTTACATCTAACTAACATTATTTAATTGCTATACGAGTTCCTTAACTTGACTTGGGGTTGTATGAGGAACTTTTTCATAGACAGGATGTCAGTCGGCATGCCTCCAGTTTGGAGAAGCAGGTTGGAGTCTGACAGGGAAGCTGCTGCGGATGGGGTCAGCAACAAAACGTATTTTAGCCACCTTAAAAAAAAATCAGTATTAGTTTAGGTGTACGCTATATTGAAAGTATTTTGAATGCTAATAAATAAATGTTATTTCTGACATCCAAAATAAATCGGTAATATTTCTCTCTTCAAAGGCAGACTCCACTGAGAAAAACAGTGATTTCATATCGCTGAACACAGGAGCTGCTGGTTTTTGTTACTGTGTGACTTTGGTATTCATGACCCTTTGAAACATGGATTGTCATCACCTTTCTTTAGCTGCACTTACACGCCTTTCACAAGTATTCAAACCTTTGAACCCTGTGTAATTGGTTTAATTTCTTTCAGAAACATGGCAGAAAAGGCAGTGAGCGACTTGACAAGAATTTTCCTGCAATTTGCAATATTTTTTTTAGATTTATAAAATTATTATGTTTTTTATGAGCTAGGATAAAATGTCAAGAGAACTCTATTGTGAATCATCACATTTAACTATTCAAGATTGTTTTACAGAATTATTAGAATATTTCAGCACTTTTTTATGTAATTTCCTTGCTTTTTTTGTTATTTTTGTTTGTGTTTGTGTGTTTTTTTTTAACTTCCCTGTGTTTTTTGGGGGGTTTTTTATGTGTGTTTTAGGGTTTTCAGGTAATTTTTTGTACTTTTTACAAATTTCTTGCTTATTTCTGTGTCATTTCTTCTTAAGTTGCATAGAACACAATACAAATTGTAAAGGAAAAAAAGTATATATATATATAGATATACATATTCAGTGTTTGGGGCATGCTGACTATATAATATACACACTATATACTGTATATAATACACTGACTCTAATCCACACAACCACACAAAAAAAACAAAGCACTACTTCTTGAAATACAGTCAATTTTGTCAGTTTGCGTATAAAAATTCAGCTCGCAGAAACTTGAAATCTGCTTTGGAAAAAACTCACTAGAACATAACGTTTGTACTAAATAGGCTGCAAAATTCAAAACTACAGGTATAACTACAGGTAGAGGAGCGGAGGGAGTCGGGTCTGTGGTGAAAATGTGAATAATGAGCATCATGGCTCAGGATAACATAAAGAAGGAGTTAGATTTGATGATGGTGGAAGAGTTGGAGAAGTTAGTTCCTGGTGAAGGATATTGACCCTGGGGGTCTTCGCCTCCAGACTTGAGCTGCAGAGTGGAGGGAGGTGTGGGCGGTTTGCGAAGCCTGGCTGTGGAGTTAGTCTTTAAAGTCTTGTTTTTGTGCCTGAGCGTGCACAGCGAGTCCTCTTCCTCGCAAGCTGCTCCAATTTTCATTCTGGGAACTTTTTTTTTATGCTGAAGTAGGTATTTCAGGGTGGTGTGGGCGGACGCTTCGGAAACACGTCAAAATCTTGACCCGCTTTCTTCTATCACAATTGTGTGATATCTCTGTAGCATCAATGTGATCTTTATTCCAATTTTAGAGTTATTGAAGAGGTTTACCAAATTTTACAATTACACGCAGAAGATGCAATGACTGTAAAAGTGTGTCCCTGTGCCAAGTACTCTATCACTACTCCCTATAAGTATCAATTACCAGTATAAAGTATTTCCCCAGTGACTGCATTCCGCTATCAAGGGAATCCCTGCTTCAGTTTCATTGAGTAAGAATATCCTTTCATGCACTAAATGCTCCTATCTAGGTTAAGTGGTGTATGATGCGGCGGTAGAAGGCAGAATGCCTGCCAGTGCCTGTTTTCCTGTTTAACTAGTCACTCCACATTATCTGATTGGCTGACTTTAAATTAATCATTCATTACTAGTGTGTCAGTGTTTGGTGTAGCGTACTCGCAAACTAGGTCATTTGGCACGAACGAATGTGCTCTCAGGCTTCGCAGGGACGGACATCTTGCATAAGCCTGTGAACACATCAACACGCTGTTACAAAAGTCCCGCTATTCAGCCATACATTGATGTGTCACACAGTCATGTTACTTTAAAGCGCTTGCTGTTTCAGTGGTCATGAATCTCACTTGTTGTGTTTGCTGTTAAAAAACATTTTTTTGTGTGTGTAACTCCATGCATTATACATAAAGTGAACTGAACTGAATGTTTGACTTCATTCACAGTGTAAAATGTATGATCTTCCTGCAGTAATCTCGCTGTAGATTTAATGTAGATATAGTGTTTATGTACTGTGTATATTTGTTTTAAAAATCCGCAATAACTGATTTTTATGGTGGAGTGGAGGCAGCTACAACAAGCTGTAAACACCGAGGGCGTTTACATGCACAAAATAGTCCAGTTTTTGCCCTTATTCTCATAAAGACAATACTCCTACTGAACTATATTCATGTCGAATGAAAATTAATATTTCACTAACACTCTAGTTTACATACAGCTGCGCATGTAACGTGGCCTAACATATCGCTTATCATATATATGGAGAAGTAAACAACCTGCTGCTCTTTTGACCTCCCCCACTGAGCATCGAAAAGATGTGTAACAAATGTCTGTTATACATCTGTTTGTCTTTAGACGTCCGGTTTTTGGCAATTCAAGTTGAAAAAAAAAACTTTTAGAATGTAAACATGGGGTGTGCAGTACTTTTGTTAATTATTTTTTTTGATATATTTAATGATGATTTTAAAATATGGTCCAAAATGCTACTATATGTAGCTGACAAATCCTGGTTTATAACAGGGCTAAAGCTCGGAGACGATGATTAAATGACATCTGTTGCTCAGTGCGTCGAGATGATAATGTTGCTTTGTGTCTGATGGACATGTCTGTCCAAAAACTTTACTGGTGGCTACAAGTCTGTAAGCTTGTCTTGGTTTTATTGTCCTCTATTGGCCTGAAATGTATCAATCCAGCTTTAAGTTTTTTGGCTGTAAAAGGTGGGATTCAAAAATGTCTTAATAAATTCTGTGAAAATAATCCGGGTGATGCCATCAAGGTCTTGGCATGGTTTTCAAAGGCTAAATATTTGTGACAGCAACTTATAGATTGGGAGCACAATTTTTTGCAGTTTTTACCAGCCAGAGAAGGTCTAATGTAAGATGCTATGGAGATGCATTGTGGGAAATATCTCAGTCTCTGCTGTATATTATAAGTCCCCAGCTTTATGGGAGTGCAATATTAAACCACTTGTGGTTTCCCTTTAACCTTTAGGGACTGTTTGACACATTTTACATGCTTTGCATTCTTTATAATGTTGTCTGTGTTGATGCATATAGTATAAATTTGAGATTGTGTATTTTTGTCCAATCTTGTAATTTTCAGTTCAGCTCCTGCAATAAGTCTAAAATATACTGTGGCAACAAATTTGTTACATTCATACTGTTAAGTGCAAAAACTGCACCATTGAAACCCAGTCAAACTACAGTTTTTAATCCCACAGCCATCAAAGCATAAAAACATGCACTGTATTATTTCTGGGTGTCATTCTGCGCTTTTGCCTTGCAATGAGTCATTTTTTTTTTTTTTTACTATTTTCCACCAGATGACGGCTTTTTAAAAAAAATGTATTTCTTTATTTTTATACCATTTTTGGCATATGGATAAAACACAAATATTTCCACGAGGTGCACTGTCACAATCAATGTTGCTGTGACATGTTGCTATGATTAGGACTGATGTTGATTTAAACAATAACTCAGTGAAAGTAGAAAGTAATATTAATGTATGCTTTTTAAAGCTTGATTTTGAAAGGTGCATTTTGCATGCAGAGCGCTTCGAGTGTGTGTGATATTAAAGCGGACCTTAAGGGTTAATCTAGCTTTCCTAAAAAGGCCTGTATTTACAAGTTAACCATTCTTACTTAGTTTAATTGGTGTTGTTTATATTTTATAGACAGCAGTTGACATTAACAGATATCTCTTAGTGATTAATTTCAGTGAAGTCTTTATCTGCAGAGCTTGTTGTCTCCTGTGTGAGTCAGTGCCCTCTGTTGGACGGCTGACACTGTGCAGTGCGTCCTGAGTGACTGAGTGAGTGAGTGAAGTATTCCCGTGGTGTCAGCAGGAGCTATGTTTCCTGGATCTGTAGGAAACATGATGCGATTATCATCTCCGTGCTATAATTACAGTCTTCCCTCTGAGTGAAGCAATCACAGGCTCCTCTGGAGAAAATACAGTCACATTACTTGCTTGTTCGTCCTCTTCCTCCCCCTTCCACAACACAGGCATCGGGGCTGGCATGCAAATTAAATTACAGAAGATATAGAGCTCCATAGGGTACTGAGAGTGCACTCAATACCACTAAATTCCAGCGCCTGGTTAAATGTGTGTGTTTGTGAGTGCATGTGGTGAAAAAGAGAGAATTAGTCCTCACATAACTGCTGGAAACGCAGGCGATACAACTACAGAGCTATATATATATTAAAAAAAAAGAGGGAATAAAAAATCTTTTGGGATTAGTCCTTGGAATTGACACCCCCTCCCCCCTTCCCACTGCTGAAAGGGACTTTCCTCTTGCCAAGTGGCAGTGTGTATCAAGGCCTTCATTTCAGCATCGCAGCAAATGAGCTATGTTTCTCTGTTCTGTTGCCATGGGTAACACATCTTTTTCTTCTCATGTCTAATCTTGGCTTCTCTTTGAGATATCTTCCATTTGGAAGGTCTGCCTGCTGCTGCAGCATTGGCACTGTTTCACGGCCTTGTCAGCTATTAGGCTTTGCTCGGCGGAGAGGAAATCATACTGCCTACTTTTCTATGTGTGGATGGATTATTTGATCAAATGTGAACTGTTAACAGCTGAAGTAGGCTGTATAATCTACGTCTAAGGCTGCTTTGGCATCTCAAAGCTGCATTCTCTGCAAACTGCGCATCAAAACATAATGTTCTGCACACAGTGTGGAGCACAAAGGGAGGTGTGGGGTTGCACTTGTGTTGTTTAATATGTCAGTTTCCAACAGTTTACTCATGCACTCAACTATCAATGATGACCAGCTTCTTTTTTCCTGCATTTTTACTAGCATGTTTTCACATCTAAATGAGTGTATTAGTGGTTTACCTACCAAACCAGAGATAGTGATTGTTGACACAGTGGTGAAATCAATCAGGTTTTTCTTTTTTTTTGTTGTTGTTTCTGTCAACTATTAATGAAGTGCGTTTTAAGATCAGTTTAAGTTTCTGTTAATTTAAATGGAGTCTGGTGGAATTGACAATAGTTCTTACTTTTGAACCAAAAGGTCCGTCTCAGAGAGATCCTTTCGATAATCTTTTCAAACACTTAATAATCTGAGCCTGTCCATAGCAAAAGTAAGCACTTTTAGTGGATGTTAGTTGACCATGCAAACATTACATGCAGCTCACACTCACTGCTCAACCAGTTTAAACACATATTGTTCCCATCAGTCACTTAGACACAACAATATGGGAACAATAGGGTCCAGGTTCAAATATACCATTAAACTCCGGATTTTTATGTTTATTTGACATGTAGAAAGAAATGTAGCAACTTGTCAGCACGCTAGCAAATGTTTTATTTTCTCCTTTGTTGTCAAAGGATGTGACATTTTGTAGGCTCTCCCATAAATACTGACCATATCTATTCTTTTTTTTGTGGTATAGTATGGGAGCATAATGCAGGGGGGTTTGCCTTACTAAAGTGAGCTAAACATAATGCAGAACATTTTTAAAAAGTAGGATTTTTATAATAATATGAACTTTACAACCATATGAAACCCTAGTCATTACCTTCAACTTTAAAAAAAAAGAAGCAGATTTGCAGTAATAAAGTTTGATAATCTCTTCTTCAGCGTGTTATGAACGGGCTACAAACCAGAGTTCATGTTAAAGTGTAACAAAAAGAAGGCTTCTTTTTCCTTAAAAAATCATATTGAATATTAGTATCCTTAATGCACAGGTGTTTTTTGGAAAAATGCAAAACAAATTAAAGCCATCTGATACCTACATATATTAAATGAGCAGAGTTTACTGTATGAGTGCAGTTATTAATTCCATAAAGTGAAGTGAAAGTCCCCAAATGTCACATTATAAATGGTAGTAAAAGGTAGTTGCAGCGGAGGTGCTTAAACATGACCTGATTCTTGTCTCCACAGGTGAATACACGGTGATGACAGCTCATTTCCATCTGAAGAGGAAGATTGGTTACTTTGTCATCCAGACGTACCTCCCGTGCATCATGACCGTCATTCTTTCCCAAGTGTCGTTCTGGCTGAATAGAGAATCAGTGCCAGCTCGGACTGTGTTTGGTAGGTGTCTGCCTTAGTCAATGACCACATTGTGTGCTATTTAAAGATTCATTTTAAAATGGGCAATAAATGTGTATCTTAACCTGGCATTAAAGGGACAGATCACCCCTAAATCAAAAATACTTATTTTCCATCTTCCTGTAGTGCTATTTTTTTTATATCGATAGTTTCAGTGTTAGTGTTGGAGATATCAGCGATAGAGATGTCTGTATTCTCTACAATAAACAGAACTAGATAATATTTTCTTGCGATGCTCAAAGCACCAAAAATACATGATGAATCTACCGCTAGCGTACCTAGCACCACTGAACTAACTAACATTACAGCTTAGCCAAGGAGGACGCCATTAATGTTCATATCTCGCACTGTCATGAATATGAGTCTGTCATGAGTACATGCACACTTCCTTTTATTCGGTGATACATTTGGAAGGTGTATCCTAGTAGAAAGAAAATCGTTCCTACATAAAACTGCTCACAGCAAGGTCTGTAGATTATCTTCAGTAACTGGGTCATGATTTCTGGAAAGAAACATTGCTGTTCAAATATATATATATATAGTTTTTCAAATATATATATATATAGTTTTTCAAATATATATATATATAGTTTTTCAAATATATATATATATATATATATATATATATATATATATATATATATATATATATATATCTTTTTAAAAGAAATATTTCTTTTGCGCTTTGAGCACCAAAAGCCGAGTGCCATCTAGTTCCATTGTGTCTCGAAAAGGCAGACATCTCTATGGCTGATATCTCCAACACTCAGCAACTCACACCAAAACACAAAAATAGATTGATAAAAAGCATTACAGGTAAGACAACAAGTAAGTCTCAAGTCTTTGCACACAAGTCCTGAGTCAAGTCACATGTCAAGACTGCCATCTCCCAATTCCTAAACTTTGAGTTTTGAGTCCTGAACATGTGATAATGCATTCCTAACCAGATATAATGCAATTTAAAAACCAGAATAATAACATATAACATTTACCAAAAAAAGATTTCTTTATTTTTTTAAAATTTATTTGTTAAAACAAGTAATCTGTAATCTGTAATTTTCTACTTGTTCGTTTTACGTAGTGCATTTTGTTTTTTTATTTACTACTGCGTTGTTTATCTTTTGTGTCATGTTTTTCAATCTGGCACGAAATAACGTAACATTAGTTCTTCATGGTTCTTTCCTGCAAATTGATTGGATGCTGTTGGATCGATTCAAACAGAGTGGATCTGGAGTATTAAGGGTCGAATTGCTGGGGCTGAATTGCCCTTATGTTAGTCGATCTGGGAAATGACAGGAAATTAATTGATCAATGGAACCCCTTTTACGTAACATGCATTTGAATTATTTTCAAGTATTTTCAAGTCAAAATGCCTAAGTCCAAGTGAAATCACAAGTCATTTGGTGTTGAAGTCCAAGTCAAGTTGCAAGTCTTCGATTTTCTCAAACGGAGTTTAAAATCATCAAATCTGTGACTCAAGTCTGACTCAAGTCATTTGAATTGAGTATAATTGATTTTGGGCTGAACTGTCCCTTTAATTTAATTAAGATTTATGAATGTTGGATCTCACACATGGTGGCATCAGAATTTAACTCTTGTTTGGTGAAAATCACCTTTGTCAGCTTGAGGGAATGAATACAGCCAATAAAAGTTGCTGACAAATGGTGACAACAGGAGAAAACAGGATCAAGAGGAGAGAGGAGAGCCTCAGTGTTTCTTCAATCCAGTTGGACAGGCTGCTGTTGGTGTTTGTAAGCCAAGTGGAACTAATAACAATGACCTAAGACTGGTTAGCTCAAAGAGAGAAAAACAAGGTACAGGAGTCAAGAACATGCAGTGTCCTTTGGCCAAAGAACCTGCTGAGCAGTTAGAGCATTACTGAAGGTCAGTGGTTTTTAGGGTAGAGTGGGCTAATAGTGACCTTCTACTGTAAAGGTACAAAGTGACTAAAGCTTGTTCTGAAAAGGTTAAAACAGTAGTTACAGTGTAATGTATATATGTGTGTGTTACATAAAACAATGCCTTTCTAATGAATTTCATAAAACTATAAAAAGAAATTTTTTTTGTGTGTGTATTGTCAGGTGTAACCACTGTCCTCACCATG
Source organism: Plectropomus leopardus (assembly GCF_026936395.1). Lineage (NCBI taxonomy): Eukaryota > Metazoa > Chordata > Actinopteri > Perciformes > Serranidae > Plectropomus > Plectropomus leopardus. The sequence goes on along the minus strand of NC_142183.1, from coordinate 32,434,695 downwards.
ACAACACTGAGTATCAGTGCGAGGAACTCTCTTCCCAAGGTAGCCTACGCCACTGCCATGGACTGGTTCATCGCCGTCTGCTACGCCTTCGTCTTCTCCGCTTTGATTGAGTTTGCCACTGTCAATTACTTCACAAAGCGTGGCTGGGCTTGGGATGGAAAGAGTGTTGTGACTGACAAGGTAATGAGGAAAAGAGTGGTTTTTTTTGACAGGCTCCATTTTCAAAGAGAATTCATTAGCAATGCAACTGTCTGTTGAAGACGGCAACGCTTGCAGGTTTGCGACTGGAGCTCTAAAAACATTGTGTGAGGCAGAGGGAAACGGCGATAATGGCTGTGTAAACCCTCCACAAAGGTGCATAAGTGCTACAACTGTTTCTGAGCGCTAATTAGCTGAGAAATGACATGAGACATCAGTGAGCTATATGCATTCTGTGACATGATGAAACTCAATATAGACAGAACAGGCATAAATATAGAATTTGTAGTACGTAAAAAGCAAGGGGCAAGAATAAGCTATAAATTCATCCACTTTTGTTTCCAGTTGGTATCAGCGTTGTTGCTGCTAGTGCAGACAATCAGAGCAGACAATTCCTTGACCACTTGACCTGCAGCAACACAATTTTTGGGGGGCACAAAGGCTACATGCAAGGGAATCAAGGCCCTAAAACTGTTAAAAACTGTAATTTTGATTTCACTAAACCCTTTTATACTTGAGTAGATTGACTTGATTTCTTTTGGAAAAATATGGGAAGAGGGCAATGAGCAACTTCACAAGAAAGGGCCCAGAGTGTAGCAGGAAATAAGTTAAAAATTAAATGAAAGAAAGAAAAAGGGAAAACAGTAAAAACAAAACAAAAAGCCTAGAAAATGACCTCAAGAAATTCTGCATCAATATTTTTTTCTGTTAAATAATTTTAAGTATATAATTAAGAGAATTAGAAATATAGTTTTTCAGATATTTTACCGTGTTTTAAATATTATCTAATATTCCCCCTCAGTTAATATTCCAGTCATCTCTTTTTCACCTTTTACTAATTTTGGGCAGTTTGTGGGACATTTCTTGTAAAGTTTCTCATTATGTTTTTATCTGTTTTTAAAGAAACCAACTAATTTTCTCAAGATTGAGAGTTTTAAATGCTAGTGACAGGCGTCGTAATGCAGCACAAGAAAACTGATGTCAATCCAGGTGTTAAAGGGTTAGGTAGACAATGCATTTCTATAGGAATAAACACAGTTTTAGCAAAATAATGTTTATTTTGCAACGTTTTTAAGACTTTCAAAGCTTGTTTGAATGTATTGTGGGTGTAGTCTGATGGTGTTTATGATGAGTGTATGTTGTGACTCATTACATCACAGTTATAAGCATATATGTATGAGAAAAACATATACACTGTATGTAGTCTACATATTGGGTCATATATTACATTTATGTACAGGATTGTTCCATATGGAGATATAGTCAATAACATTAATTAATAAGATTCTACATAAAAGACATTGTTTTTCGAGACCTGATGATGGAAGTAGGTATGACTAAGCCATCTCGCTTCCTTCTCATCTCTATTTCATCTTCTGTTTAGAGTTGCACATGTGCAGTACCAATCGGCCAATCAGAAACTTCAAAATAAGAGCTCTTTTTTTTTTTGCAAAATTGATAATTCTACATAGAAATTACAACAGATAACTATCAGCGACGAAATAGGTGTTGATTACGTCACCAAATCAATACCTATGGCCTTAGATGAGCCAGGTCCTTTAAAATAAAAGCCCCTTGGATCCCGCTGTAATTTATTTCATTATCAAAATACTTTCAAAATTGCATTGTACAAGTACATTATTTAACTTCCTTATGACAGTGGTGTAATAAATTTTTTGATATGACAGTAGCTACTTCACTTGACTTAATTGTAATCGCAGTTCATTCAGTAATTTTGTATTTTAGTAGTTTACACTAGTTGGACATTAAAATATTGAGATATATATTGTGTATTGTCATATCCCTTCAAATATCGCAATATTATTTTAAAGCCATGTCGCCCAGCCCTATTTTGAATTTGGGGATAGACAGTGACGAGTTTTAGTGTTTGTATCTAATCCTTGTGGTCTTTCAACAGAAAAAAGAAAGGGCGTCTGTCGTCAAGAAGAATAACGCCTACGCTGTAGCAGTGGCCAACTACGCGCCCAACATCACCAAGGACTCCAGCACACTCCCAACTATTGCCAAAGGTGGCGCTTCGGATCCTAACAAGCCCAAAGCAGATGGCAAAGCCCAGGACAGCAAGAAGACATTCAACAGCGTCAGCAAAATTGACAGGATGTCAAGGATTTTGTTTCCGGTTCTCTTTGGCAGCTTCAACCTTGTCTACTGGGCAACCTACCTAAACAGAGAACCTGTTATAAAGGACATGGTCCCCTCTAATTAGAGACCAGTTTTTATCGGGTTCTGGTCTGGGGACTAAGAGACGAACCAAATACCTCCAGCAACTGTGTACACATACCTTTGCAGAGTTGAAGTCCTGGATTGCAGTGTGATCCTCTATCTCCGCCTGTTTTCTACACCGTCTGCAGCACTTTTGAAAAGCCCGGCTTTTGTAAATGTGTATGTATATTTATATTCATGGTTTCATGGTGACATATTGTGTGATTACTTCGATTAGAGTGCATATTTCCTTGAAAGTATGTTTCCAGTTACAGTATGTGGCCACTGTACATACAAATCAAATGAAGAGTAAACACATGAACACATGCATTTTATTTAAGATTTCTTCTAAATGTGTTGAATTTTGCTGGTAATGCCCACTCTTGATATTACGGTATATATTTTTGTTTTGAGTGAAAGGGACTGATTTTATCATATTTTTAACTTTCTTTGCCATCTAAGACTGGCCTGATTTTTTTTCTCCTGTCCAAGCCGATGCAAAAACACACTTGTAAAATATTGTTACCATGTAAAAGTTGTTTATTATCTGTGACTGCAGGTATGGGGCTGCAATCAAACACTGACCTCCAGAATTACTGACACACTCTGAGCCAAAAGGTGGTAAAAAATACAGCAGAAACTGCATCATTAGTGCGCTTGTGCATGTAATACTGTTTAGTGCTGCCGATTTCAAGTTTACACTGGAACCATTTGGAAATACAGGAAAATATATATATGAAAAATAACAAGAACACATTAAATTCAGAGGGAAAGAAAAAAAGAAGAGAAAGAATTGGAAAAGATGCTTACAGTGTGTGTTTAAAGACAATCCATATCCATAAATGCTTTACACATTTAAAAGACGTTAACATTGTTTTTATTCATGATGTATGGAAAAAAAAACCTATTTTCATACTGAATTGGACTTAGCTTTGAATGGTATGTTTATATGTGTATGCTGTCTATACTGTTTGCTTGTAATAGTTAAGTTTTGGGGGGGAAAAACATAAAAAGAACCAGCATATGTACAGCATATGTTGATACGTTTTTTTTCCGTTATATGTGAGGGATTAGACAGATACAAAGTGAAATCACCAGTAAGTTAACATGTTTGAAAATGCATTTTTCAGTTTTCTGCCATTTACAGGGCAGAAAAGAAACACCAAACAGTGCTGACAGACACACGGCCCTGACCAAATGTTGTCTGTTAATGTTTTGGGCTGACATATTATCATCACGTTTCACCTGACAAATGTAAGTCCAGTAATCACTCTTCTTTTAACTTTGTTTTGGTCTCCACTAACTCCTGAGGGAATTTTATGACTATACCAGACTTTCTGAGCCTGTCTGTACCTGGTGTTCACACACGTCTTTGGTTATTCGGTCACGGTGTACTAACGCTTTATAATGTCGTTGTTTCTTAAGTAGCAATGATGTGTAGTTGATGAAGGAACCGCCGCTGACACCGACTTGGTTGCATAAGAATTAATTTATTACAACAAAGTTCAGCATCCACCAGGCACCATGGTCTGCCTGGGAGAGGATTCAGGACCAATGTGAATCTCTCCCTTACAACTCATGCATGTCTCTTATATAGGTACAAGCATCTACACATTCATCAGTGAACATTCCTCACCTATTGTATTTAATCACAAAAATAACCCCCAAGGGCCACAGTCCATGTCATGTAAGCCTAGTATCAATATTCTACTCATCTGACTCCGAGACGTAATCATCCCTAGACCTCTGATCTCAAGATAAGACCCATACAAACAGAGCATAATACACCTCAATAACTCACCCATTTCACTACAAGTCGGACTTAGTGTTGTGTAACCGTCCGACAGTGACGTCCTGCAATCCAGGACTTCACTACCTTGCTGTTTTGACGGTTTTGAAATCTGCTAACAACAAATCTCCAGCCATTGTGACAAGGCTGCGAACATCACTAGCGAGCATGCTAGCGAGCAGCTAGCAGGAGTGTGGGCCCTTTGACCATTTAGCATAAGTAACAAGTAGAGGTTGTGAGTAATGGCATCTAAACACAAGCAGTCAGTTGGAGTTGCATGATTGACACAGGTGATCAAATCACCAAAACACATGTATGCCAAGTATGAATAGGTTCTTAGCCTGTTTTTGTTTACTTTCCAGCTAAATTGCTAACTGTTAACTTTTCCTACCACTTAGTACTGGGTATTTAGAGCACAGTCGTTTTGAAGCATACAGTAAATGTAACGCTTTACAACTAAAAAAGCGACCTTCAATAGGTATAAAAGCGACTTCGAGCTTCAGAGTGAGGTGATCATTTTCATTATGAGTGCCTTTTCACTGAAGCATGCATGTATTGATAAGTGATTTAAAACATATGGCCGCATCAATAACAAAAGTACAACAAATGGAATTTATGCTTAAATGTACAAAGAATGTATGAGATGTCAATTTAGAAAAAGGAAAGCATTATGGAGATCACGATGATGCACAAGCACACTTTAGTTATTTTGTACATTTTAATTTTATACAGTATGTTTATTTTAACAAGGTTTAAAGGTTTGTATGTTAATAATGGTTTAAATTCACACAAACTCAATCCACATATAAACATTATGTGAAAACATGTTTTAAAATGTGTATATTACAGCTTTTCATTGGCTTTTCTATGGCGGCAGTAACTCTGGAGGACAGTGTGGATTTGTTGGTGTAGACTGAAACACCATGTGGCAGTTCTAATCAGCATATCTGCCATAAACAATTTTCAGTGATTATTCATATCCAGTGTCTGGTTATTCACATCACATTTCATGATCCCAAGAGCTATTTCGAACTCATCAAAGATATGAAAGGGATAGAACTGCAAACACAGGACTGCTTTGTGCCATTATGAACTCCAGTGAATCATGTGTGGATGATAGTAACATTTCTCTGCCAGCAATTCTTCTGTGTAACAGGCCTAAAATGAGAGGATGCAGCCAGGGTTTGGCACTTAATTCATGTGTTTTTTCTATCATGAAATTGTCATAGAGTTGTAGTTTTATGTCATATTTGTCTGCAGATTGATTGTTGTTTACAGTAAAACTATGGACCAACTCAGAAGCCATATACAGTCATCATGTCATCCAATTATATTTGCAACCTTATAACAGGGACAACTAATGATTGTATTTTAAGAGCATGTGGCACTGTGGTAAAAAAAAATGTATAAACCTATTTTGAAGCAGATAAGGATGCTCTAACATATCACTCATCGACGCTGTATATCGAGAAGACAGATCATGTTCAGCCCCATATCAGTAGCCATATATGGTACTCTGCTGTGTCATGATTTTTCATACAGTGATATGATTTTGCTTCACGTCAATATTTGAAGTTAATTTCACTTTATTTGATTGTTGAATCAAACTTTGCATGAAGATGAAATCTAACCTTTTTGTTCCTTTTTCTTTTTTTTTCTTATTTGACAAGTTATGTTGTCGGATATAAATTATTTTTAATTGAATTTTTCTCTAATACAACGTCCTGATAGAATCTTAAACATTCCGGATAAAATGATTGTTCACAAGGTGGATGCTTGATTCGGTGCACAGTTTCTAATAAAACACATATCAATTCAGTTCTTTATATCAAGTTTGTGCCATGTTTTTGCATTGTAGTCTGATTTATGCTGGATTTTTGAAGCTGATATTTGAGAGTTATATACAGTAATGATACATTGGCAAATATTTTTGTTTTTATATTTAAAGGTCACATATTATAAAAAGTCAGGTTTTCATGTCTTTTTATTATTATTATTATAAAACATGTAAGTGCCAAATAAATACTGTTAAAAGTTTTTAAAAAATGCTCAATTGACAGAAATGTACACAGTCAATATTCAGAAATTTTGCTTTAAAATGAGCTGTCAGAAAATCGGTGAAGTTGTGATGTCACAACTATGCTATGTCAGTTTTGGTTAAGTTTTCTTTCAATTGGCCAACACCCATTAACCAGTAACTAACCAGTTATTTTTTAAGAAAAGAAAAAGACGTAAATTTTGGCAATCAACTGTTAATGCTGCCCCAGTGCCAAAACGCTCAATTCTGGTCTCCGCCGGAGGTTGCCCTGGTGATAGTAAGCTGCTACATTTTTACCACAATACCGTTTTAGCATTGTTTACTTTGTTAGCACCTCTAGCCATGCTGACGCTAATAACAGTGCTAAAAGAGCTGATAGTGATAACATGGTCACCAATGTTAAATCTGTTTTACAGCTCAAAATTGAGACACTTACTCACTGGGGCAAGCCAGAAGGTGGGCACAATGTTTCTACAGCAACTGTGTCGGGTCAAGATGGCATTATTAGTGGTGATTGCCAAATGAGCGACACTTACTCACTGGGGCGAGCCAGAAGGTGGGCACAATGTTTCTACAGCAACTGTGTCGGGTCAAGATGGCATTATTAGTGGTGATTGCCAAATGAGCGACTATTTTTGACTATTTTTGACCATTGACATCCTAATGTTATATAAGGGTAGACACTGCTGCTATGGTACCGTTACAGTCATTCCTCGGCTACAAGGGTAGCCATGACCGCAGATGAGGATGACCCGCAAACACTGACCTTAAAGAGACAGGCTCTGAGATGGAACGTTTCAGACAGAGAGTGAACACAGGTATATTTAGACAGACAGTCTGACAAAAATTAAGTGTTTTTTGAGCATTAAAGTCTGCCATGTTCAAGTAGAATCAAAAAATACAAGTATGAACCTGGAAATTAGTTTAATGTGTGACCTTTAAACCCCTCATTTAAACAATCTTTTTATTTTGGTTACTTGACTCATGCGTATGAGTTGCGGTGTTCATAAAGCTGCAATTTCTCGCTTGAAATACAAATAACCACATAAATTCCCAACAGGCCAGTGAGATCATGGGACCGTGAGTGAGGCCGCTCAGCCCCTCTTCAGCAGGAGAGGATGCTGTCAAGCAATGCTTCAACGCTGCCAGGGACTATCATTACCAGTGTGTCGGTAAAACCCACAAAAAGCCCTGTGGCACTGAGCTATAATGCAAAGCTCGCTGAAGTTTCATTTTCTGCCCTGATCTTTCCACCACTCAAGCGCTGCGCTGCACAGACTCCAGTATGAGGTCTCCTCTTCTCTGAGCTCCATCGCCTCAATCCACAGCCGACCCTGTTCATCCGCTCAAAGGCTGCAGCCTGACAGAAATCAATAGTGATGGATGTGAGGTGTCCTGCAGGACGCCATAGCAGGATGGTTTACATGCATGTAATCTTCATAATTGAAGATCTTTTTACTTTTTTATTATTATATGTTGCACCTTGTTTTTTAATATCTTTTTTTTCTATTTTTCTTTTTCTAATTTTTTTTTTTTAACTATTTTAATTGTTCTTTTTCTAGCTGCTGTAACAACGAAAATTTCCCCACTGTGGGACTAATAAAGGATTATCCTATTTTACTAACAATGCATTCGAAGTGTCAGATTGTAGCACTTAAAGACAAATCACAGACTGCATTTCTGCACAGATTTCAGGACAGTTGACCTCAACTGTTGAATGAAAGTCTTAAGAGAATCTGTGATAATTTCAAGCCACTGCTTTAAATTGGACAGTGACGAAATATCTGACATCTAATTTAGATTAATTTGTGTGCAGTAAGAGGTGAGCAGACCAGTGCACTCCAGTAGAATTATCCTGGGAATAATTGTACTAAGCCTGTATACGGGATCAATATACATGATTTGGGCCAAAGGGTCTTTACTGAAACCTGATCTAGAATTGTGTCTCTTGGCAATTATTGGTTCACTGTGAAAAGCACATAAAGCTACAAAAACTAAATATCAAGAAATGTCTTTTAAGGTTCTGTATGCAGCATTCACATTAATATAGCACATTGGGTCTCATGCAAGAAACTATATACCAACAAATTTTCTCTTATTTTTGCTTGTATCCAGGATTTGTTCTATTTCGTTACCACTCATTGAATTTGGGGATTTACCTATGTTTTCTTATTTTTGCTTTTTTCTCAGGTAAGAGAAAATTTTTGTGTGTTTTGAGTGGCCAAGATAAGAGAAAAAAATCTTGCTTTTGTAGTACACAAATTGTTGTCCAAAACAAGAAAAAATAAGGTTTATATTTGAGGAACATTTAAAAATGCACAAATATGTTCTAGAGCAAATATAATGACTGGATAATTACATTTCAGGCGTAAAGGGATGCTACTTTACTTGGTGAATTGATCTCAATTACTGTAATTTCAGTTACCGTGAGTCCCTCTGCTGACCAGACCTGGAATGTAACTAAATACATTTACTCGAGTACAGTGCCAAAGTACAAATCTGAGTTTACTTTTACATTACTTGATTAATCTCATGCCACCTTCCACTTCTTCTCCACTGCACTTCAGAGGGAAATATTGGACTTTTTACTCCACCACTATTATTAGATAACTACTTTACGATTTAAGATTTGTTTCCATACAGACCAAAAATGTGAAAATATACAAGCAAATCTGAAACAATTAGCTGATTAAATAGAAAAAGTAATTTCTTTTGTGTAAATAAATTTTAATGCAAAAGGGCTTTTCCTTTTCTTTTTCCGTTATATAGACGCTCTGGCATAAGGTATTGTCGAGGCACACGCTGTAAAAACAAACATAATAGCCGGAATCAATAAATCTTCACAGTGAACTTTGTACACAAGAATCACCCAAATTGAGAGTTTAATTATCTGGTTTATCTATTTAACGTCATGCGATGTTATTTAATATTTTCCCAAACACATTCATATTGTCTTGAATCATAAACAAGCAGTCTTTTCTGGCTGCCATGGCTGTTAAGGAAACAGAACGGGTAAAGAATTTACAGTCTTCTATAATTTTCAGGAGAAGCTGGATGTTGGTTATTATGGAAACCAGTTTTATTGACCCGTGAGATTATTAGGGAATGGCTTGTCTTTAAAAAAACAGATGCTGAGGTGTTTGACTCGAATGCAATCCTCAGTGTAAAATTCTCAGTAAAAATAAAAAATAAGGAGGATTACATGACAGGCAGAAACTGGGGCTGATAGAGGTTTATTATCTCTGGTTGCACAAAGAAGAGAAGCAGTAATCTATTCTTGTGCAAGAGGTAGCTTCGTTGTCATAGCAACTGATATCCATTTTTATCCTTCATCTGACAGGTTGAGTGGGCGGGACTTCCGATTTAGCCAGGCATTTACAAAGATAACAGTATGTCAAGATAGTCATCCTCCTGTGATGCTTTCATGTGTTATTGTGTTCAAGTGTTTAAATGTTGATTTTTGCAAATTATTACATTATTACAAATGTGGTGTGTTAGGCTATTGACTCCTAAGTGGATAAAAAGTCTACTACACTAAAAAGCAGACACGCACTGCTGCAATATCTAGTCATATGATTAAAAAAAATGGACAGATCGATAGAAAAGCAGTTAGCTTAAGATACGCTCGTTAGCACTACAGTTACATTTCATACACTACACAACGAAAGTGTAACAGTTTATCACAGTATCATTTTGAAGGAAAGCTTCGACGGTGTAATCGCGTGCTCTTGCTGGCATAAAAGAAAACGGAAGTCAGAGCAGGTAGTCATCTTGCTTCTTTTTTATAATCTCTGGTTTGAAAAAAAAGTCAACAGCATTTCCCAGAAGTCTTTGCAGTTGAACTATCACCCAAAATGTCAGCACCCCTAGAACTCACGCACCGGGGTTATTACAGGACTATTTACTTTAAAGACAACGTTAGGTGTATTTGTTTTACCGTGGTGACAGTCCACTAGCTTAATGTTGCAATAGCCTACATTACATTAATGTTAGTGCGGAGGTATTCCACAGCGAGCTAGCTAGCTAGCTAACGTTAGCCAAAAGTTTATCCTTCATGCTGGTAGGTGTCTGAGTCGGTACCTTAACGGAAACATGTCGTTGTCTCTAGTGAAACGATGGTGTGAAACACCTTTAATAAGACGTGTTTTACAGTTTAAAGTGTACAGAAGGAAAATACAAAGCTATAACATGAGCTACACGCAGCTGAGACACCGCTGGATGAAAAGGCTGCCCGTGTTCACCAGCAGCTTCAACATGGTCAGCACACAAACAGACAAGGTAAAGAAAACATGCAGCACAACTAAGTTTGACTCCATCACTGGGAAACATGAGCTCTCTGTTATATGTTTGCCGTTCATTATCAATAGAGCATTATTTTATATGAATTAATATTATCACAGCTTTACAGATGGAAGCTGAAAGCTCTTAGTTTGAATGGGAGACTGAATGACCAAATACAAATATTAATATATATATTATTATATTATATGCAATAGAATACATTTACTCAAGCACTGTAGTCCGACTGATTATAGAGATATGCTACATTTGTCTCAGAACTGTTTGTGTGAACAAATCAACAATCCACGTGTTAATGCGAAATCTAAAACACCTTTAACAAATACCAAAAAATAAAAAAGATTTGTTAAATCTCAAAAATACATTGTATTCACAAATGCTCTTTAAATTATTTGAGTGTATTCAAAGACATATGTATTTTTATTTGTAGATTTTGTTTTTTGTATTTGCAGAACCTTTATATTTGCAAAATATTTATGAGTTCAGAAATCTTTTTTTGTATTTGTGGAAGGTGCTTTATATTTACAGATTTCTTTTTTATATATACTTATTTTTTCCCATCTCTCTCTCTCTCTATACATATATATATATCTTAAAAGACAAAAAAACCAATATCTCTGCCAAAGAAAGAAAGAAAGAAAAAAAAGGAAAAGTTTAAGACATGCAGACAATTTAATAGAGGTAACGACTACCTGATTTTAGTTAGTTATACACTGTACGCATTTGTATACATAAAATTAAATTACAGTTACAGTTCCCCATCTTCCAAAATCCACTTTTTCTCAAATACAGCTTCCATATTCCTTATTTTGTGAGTCATGTTTTCCATGAAATTTAAACATGTCTTCCCTCAACCTTAATACTTCCAACCAAAAGGTATATAATACTTTGCATGAATAAAAAAATCTGTAAATAATTGGCATTATTTTCTCCACAACTACTCCAGCACTGCGAACATAATCTTTTATATTTTGATATCATTGTTGTTGTCAAGATGAATCTCATATTTATTTTCCAAGCGATATTTACAGTCATATACTTACAGATTGCACAGTAATAGATTGGTTGTCGATCTGTTTATACAACTAGCACTGAGACAAATATTTTTTTAAAAAATCCCCAAACTTATATTCATATGTGTACATTTAATTTACTTGAGTATTCCCATTTTATGCAGCTTTATACTTCTACTCCACTACATTTGTCTGACAGCTTTAGTTTAGCAGCATTTTACCCCTTATCTTTGATGAAAACTATGCATCTCCAAATTTAGATTCTACATGTGAGTTTGTCTGATTAACTGTTGCATTAAGTGTTTATGAGTTAAGACAATTCTACTTTTAAAGCTAAACATAACACACTATTTACTTTTTGTTTTTGAAGAATTACTACTTTTACTTTTGGCACTTGGTGATAATACATACTTATACTTAAGTATGGTTTTGAATGCAGGACTTGCGTTGAAGTAATTTAACAGTGTGGTAGTTCTTGCTTCTTTTAATGAGGTAAAAACCTTGAACAGACACATAGCTGAGCAGTAGTGGTAGAAGAACTAAGTACGTTAACCCAAGTACTGTTCTCCTGTACAAATTTGAGGTTCTTCTACTTTATTTGGGTATTTAAATCTCATGCTATTTTCTACTAGGACGATAGTGTACTTTTTACTCCACCAGAGTAATAACTTTAGTTTCTAGTTAGTCGTTTAAGTCATTTTTCATGTAAAACATTTCACGGTTCCAGACTCCCAAATATGAGGACTTGTTGCTTTTCCTTTCAATTCAATATTTTAATTATTTTGATTCACTGAGTTGATTTCAATTTTTCTGCATTGAGTGCATCTGTTTTCAGTACTATACACTAAATTTATAGCACTAAATATCCCTGATTGTACCTGATTGTACATATTTCATTAAGAATCATTTTCTATGCAGAACTTTTAGTAGTGACAAAGTACTTTTACATAAATAAAGGATCTGAATACATCCTCCACCATTGCTGCTGAAGGGCACACTTAAACTAAAGGGGTTAGAAGTGCTGAGAAACTCAAGCTCATAAAGCTGTTCACTCCGCTTGTGGTTCAGCACAGATATAGAAAAAATAATCTGTCCAAATTTTTTCTTCCAGAGGGGTTATTGTAATAATCTGCAGTTGCTGAGTGACTTACATAATAATTCGCAGGTGTGTCTCCTTTTGTTTTTGAGGACACTGTTGACCTGTCGAAGTTCCCTGTGGACAGAATCAGGAATTTCTGCATCGTCGCTCACATTGACCATGGAAAGAGCACTCTGGCTGACAGGCTGCTGGAGATGACAGGTATGTTTTCTCATCACACTGAACATCAGCTTTTTTGCACCTCATTGTGGCATTACACCAAACGACTTTTTAAGGGACATGAAAAAGAAGTCATGAGAGTTTAAATTCCCTCGGTGTGCACTAACGTGATCTCCATTATTTGGTTAAAGGTGGTCCTAAAACTCAGTCCGAGCTGTCTGCAGTCAGTGTTTTCCCATCTTGGCTTTTCAACAAAATCAAACATGTTAAATATCATCCAAGTTTTCAGTCTTTGCTCATGCAAAAAGTGAAGTTCAGTGACATGAAAAAAACTGGATAGTCAGCAAACATGGTGGAAAAGGAGGAGAAACAGTTGTGGAGTGAACAAGAGTCAGTGTTTATTTTGGCGTGTATCTGATCCACCAACAAGTGCTTATTTAAGTGAAAATTCATAAATTTAGAAACGGTTTGCCTCTCATTCCCACGGTCTCCTCCTACTAAAATAACACAACTAACCAACAGAGGCTGGCAGCAAGTTGAGGTCACAAAATCCCAAAACATTTGTATGCAAAAAGTTTGTATGCAAATACAGTTTACCTGTATGGATTACGTGAATGCTGAAATGACAAGAACACTGTAGATGTTCAGCCTTTTGTCCTGTGTTTGTAGTGTAATGTGTTTTTGAGGGCACGTTATTAATGTGTCATATTTCTAGAAGTGACTTTGGTGTAATATTTTCCACCAGAAGCAGAATGGGAAATAATCTCAGAGTGAATTTAGTCGTAGTCTCGCAAATAGTGACCCCTCAAAATCTCCAGTCTGTGAAATCTGTGTGACTAAAAGCTAACATTGTCTTTAGTCTTTAGTCTTTTTAAAATCTTTCTTAAGTCCTCTCTCATATTGTCCGCGTAATCAACAGTTTTTCCTGAAGAATTATCAGAATTTTGGGTTTAGGTGTGAACACATACGGATATTGATTATGTGAAAATTGAGTGTTAGAATCAGTAAATATATTGTACACTCCCTGCATTAACCCTTAGTGACTGTTTACACACTTTTCATTCTCCATTTTATGATAATGTTGGCTGTATTCATGCATATGGCATACATTTTGGCAAGATTGTTTATTTATTTATTTATTTTTATCTTGGAATTTCTGGCTCAGCTCCCACAGTAAGTCTAAAATACACAAACAAAACTGCTACATTCATAGTATTAAGTGCAAAAATGCATCATTGAAACACATGAAACACCTTGGAATTTGTAGTTTTTACTGTTTTCCACCTGATGACTTCAGTTTTACCATATATTTGCATATGGAGGAAATACATTAGGTGCACTGTCACAATCAATGTTGCCACACATCATTTACAACTCCCAGGCTGTGATTAATACAAAAAACAAAAAATGTTCTGTTGAAAATAATTCATTTTTTTGTGGGTTTTTTTTTGTTTTTTACCATCGATAAACACAGTGATGTCATGAAAAAAACCCTGGCATTTTTAGGGTTGAAATTCTGAACATTAATGAATATTTGATATTTATGATTAGGGCTGATGTTGGTTTAAAAAATGAAAGTAGAAAATCATATTTATTTATAATATTTTTTATAGCCTGATTTTGAAAAGCACATCTTGTGTGCAGAGTGGTATGAGTGTGAGTTTTGGACACTGCACAAAAATTAATAATTTATAGAAATCAGTGTTGCTGCTAATCATTGATATATCCCAGTCTGTGATATTCAGAAAAAAACATAGTGGCATTCTGACAAAAAGCTGGCATTTAAAGGGTTCAATTTCTAAAAATGGATGATATTTGATATTTCTGAAGAGGACTGACACTCACATTGTCAACCATTGAATCACTTATGAGGTTCAGACTAGATTTTTTTCGTATCACAAAAGCTGTTTATAACATCATTAGAAGTAACACACTGTGTTATTAATGGGTGTCATTGACCATCAGGTGCCATAGCAAAGACTGAGAAGAACAAGCAGGTGTTGGACAAGCTTCAGGTAGAGCGAGAGAGAGGGATAACGGTGAAGGCTCAGACGGCCTCGTTATTCTACAGCCACCAGGGACAGCAGTACCTCCTGAACCTCATCGACACGCCCGTAAGTGATCAGCTCAGTGTGATGTCAGGAAGAAGAACTGCTTCCTTTTCTCATCCTTCATGGTTGCTGCATCTTCTCAGCAAAGAGAAAGTGAAGAGTGAAAGATTGAAAGATTTTATGTGTTCCATAATTTCCCTACAATAACTGAAAATGCAATCAAAACAAATAGATGGGATTTTAACCCTAAATCCCTTAGGAACCCAGATCACCAAAAACTGTCTTAATAGGTAATTTAGAGTCTTACATGCATAATAAAACACATATAAATGCTCAATCCAAAATAGTAACATTGTCATTTTAGTTTTTTCACAGTTTCCTGAAGCTGTATTGATTTGGGCGTGGTTATCCCCGATTAATATCATGTAATCTGGATAAAGCCAATCAAAAATTTAATGTCAGGGTGCATTCAGAAACACTCACTCTGAGTGCCGGAGCCACTCTGGCACAAACTGAACCGTGGTTAAATTCGGAGCGCTTTTGGAATGTACCGCTCGATTATCCAGAGCAATGCACTCTGGGAGTGTCAGAGCGACTCTGGGCACTCTGTCTGGGAAGAAGGAGCAGCAAAGCACTGAACGAAGTGAATGTGTGATGAACTTAATTGTTGGTTAATTCATAGAGAAGCAGAACGCTCCGCGACTTTGAACAGCTCTCTCATTTTAGTGCAGAGCCTCAGATTGGATTCAGGAACGCAGTCAGAGTCAGAGGGACGAACAGATCGAGCTGTAGCACGTGGACTCTGCTTAGCTCCGTGGCTGTTGTCGTGGAGACGAGACAGCCGACAAAGGTGGGATTCAGGGAGCTGTCACTCAAAACGCGATCTGCCCCGCCCACAGAGTCTGGAGAAATACTGTTATCCTCAAAATGAGCTGTTTTCAGCTCAGTTTTCTAAATAGCTGGCAACATTTATTTTCACTCAGACTTTTGTAGATTCGAAATGAGACTCTCAACTTTGATATAATATGTTCATTCTCACTATTTCAAGCCATGTTTCAGGAGGCTTTAAGATGGATTGATAATGTGGAACTTCTACAATTTTTAATTTACAGATTTCAACTACAGCATGAGCTCTCTTGTCCAAAGTACTGATTCCAGTTACCTCAGACAAAACTGGCCTCTCACTGCAAGAGCGAAAAAAAAACCCTTCAAAAAAAAATCTGTCACTTAAGTTGTCCATTAATAGAGATATGAAAATAAGTCTACAACTCTTTTGTCATTATCATGTCTAACTGTTTTTTAAATCTGCTGCAGGGTCACGTTGACTTCAGTTATGAAGTGTCTCGATCGATTTCTGCGTGTCAAGGTGTCCTGCTGATTGTTGATGCCAATCAGGTACAAAGCTAGTTCCACTGCTCCCATTGTTCTCAGAGAGTTCTTGTGGATGTATGTAATGTAGTTGTTAATATTTTTGCTGTCATGTGAAGGGGGTTCAAGCGCAGACGGTGGCCAACTTCTACCTGGCTTTTGAAGCTCAGCTGGCAATCATTCCTGTCATCAACAAGGTACCAAGAGACCTATTTTTTTTGGTTTAATCTCATTTTTCTACTTGACTGCTGTTCAGCGTGCCTTTCTAATTTGTCGTTTCTCCCGTAGATTGATTTAAAAAATGCAGATCCAGAGAGAGTTGAGTCACAGATTGAAAAGGTGTTTGATATTCCGCATGAAGAATGCATCAGGGTGAGTGGGAGCACATGAAAGCTGCCTTTTAGTTTTCAGTAACACTTATTAAAAAAAAAAAAAAAAAAGCTTTATTTGTGATTTAATCTATTTCAGATTTCAGCTAAACTTGGAACAAATGTTGAAAAGGTTCTCCAAGCGATCGTGGACAGAATTCCACCGTAAGAAGATTTATTTGGTTTAATTTCTCACATTAAAACATGTGTGATGCATTAAAGTGACTTTTTTTTTTTTAAAATATTCTCAGGCCTGTGGCGAATATCAATGACCCATTCAGAGCCCTAGTGTTCGACTCCAATTTCGATCACTATAGAGGAGTGGTAGCCAACATTGCTGTGTTTGGAGGACGGGTCCGGAAAGGGGACCGGATCGTGTCGGCACATCTTGGCAAAACTTATGAAGTTAACGAGCTGGGGCTTCTCCGGCCAGACGAGCACCCAACCCAGAAACTGTACGTGTCATTCTTCCTCCTCTGGTCTCATTTCTCCTACCTGTTATCTCATCCAATGCAACTGGTATTGGGATTAGAGCTAGAACATTTAGCGAACAATTAAAAAATGTATTATTTAAGAGAGGTCTTATTTAAGTGTTTTTTATTACTTAAGAGAAGAGGAAAGTAAGAATACATTTGTGAACCCAGAAATCAGTGGGTGCTAAAAACAAATTGCAGATACAAAAACAAAATTAGAGTAAATGTGTTTATATATATATATATCGCTTCCTGCTTGAGGCTCATTGTGTGAAATCAGACTCTGTATTCCTGCAGCTACCTGTGATTAACAATCCAGCCTGCTGTGCTGTATGTGCACAGTTTTATTAGTGATAATCAATGTTGATAATCACAGGAATTTGTTGAGCATTCGTCCAACTGTCCGCTAACGTGTTTGATTGCATTGCATTAGCGTAACTCTCCTCAACTGCTGTGCAGGTTTGCAGGCCAGGTGGGCTACATCATAGCAGGGATGAAGGATGTGAAGGAGGCCCAGATCGGCGACACACTCTACCTCCAGGAGCAGCCGGTGGAAGCTCTTCCAGGGTTTAAACCCGCCAAAGCCATGGTCTTTGCTGGTAACAAAGTTTTGTTTCCTCCGCAGCAAATAAAATTACTGAATATTTGGAATAAGAAGCGGGACTGATGACACTGTTCTTTTAAACACCACATGCACTGATGGAATTATTCAGCACATAAAAATATTGTCCCTAAATATCCCAGTATCACTGGACATGTAGTGAAACCCCCTCCGTGCATGTTGTGTCCTCTAGCTGGTACAGTAAGTGCGCTCAGCACTTTCCACAGTAAATGAAAAGAGTTCTTTTTTGCTGATGATGTGCACTCTGTCTCTTGTTTTCTGTCCCTCAGGCATGTATCCGATGGACCAGTCAGAGTACCCGGGACTTCGCAGCGCCATTGAGAGGCTGACCCTGAATGACTCGAGTGTCACACTGCAGAGAGACAGCAGTCTGGCCCTGGGAGCAGGCTGGAGGTGAGGACGGCTCCTTTGAATGAGAATGAAAACTGTTTTTATTCCCTGTCACATCGCATGTAGTGATCCGTTCCAATGTTAGTTTCTTAAAAGCGGAGTGTGGACACTGAGCAGTGCAACCAGGGAAGTTTTGACCCCTAAAGCAATCAGAATGCTTGGAGGTTTTTCAAGTAATTTGTTGTTGCAGAAACACTCTCCACTTTTCTTCAAAAGACACCACATTTAGAAGATCTTTCACCAGTTTCTACACAAACCTGGACATCATTTAATATAATTAACCCTTAGGGATGCATTGTTTGACGCATTTTACATGCTTTTCATTCTTCGTTTCTTTATAATTTTGGGTGTGTTCGTGCATGTGGCATAGCTTTCGTATTTTTTTGTATTTTTATTTAATATTGGAATTTCCAGCTCAGCTCCTACACAAAGTCTAAGTTACACTGTGGAAACAAAGTTGTTACATTCAGACTGTTCAGCACAAAAAAATGCACCATTGAAACCCATTCAAACTGCAGTTTTTGATCCCACAGCCATCAAAACATAAAAACACACATTGTATTATTTCTGGGTGTCATTCAGGGCTTTTGCTTTGGAATTTGTCATTTTTACTATTTTCTACCTGATGACTTTTTATCGTATCTGGAATATGGAGAAAATGCGTCCTATTTCCACTAGGTGCACTGTCACAATCAATGTTGCTGCTAGTCATCAACATATCCCAGGCTGTGATAATCAAAAAGAACCCCAGAAAAACATTTTTTTTGTCTGTTTTTCTTTTTCATCTAAAAACATAATGGCATTATGACAAACAACTGGCATTTAAAGGGTTAAATAACTCAATGTAAGTAGCAAATGATATTAATGCACAATATTTTTTTACGCTTGATATTGAAAAGTTCATTTTGTGCGCAGAGCGATACGAGTGTGTGTAATATTAAAACGGGCCCTGAGGGTTAATAAGGTGGGTGAACCACTTTTGTTGGGACATAGCATATGTTGCCATACTTCACTGCCAAGTTAGAGTTTATTTGACATCGTTGGTCATATACGTTTAGATGATGAAATTGTAATTGATTCCATTAGTGGAAGTGATTTAACTTTGAAGATGCAATTTAATATCAATCAATCATTTATTTATCTAGCAGACGTGAGACATGTGGAGCTGCAGACACATTTGTAGCGTACACAACATACCCCAACAAACCTCACCCACCACCAGTACAAGACAAGCCCTGCTACAATGCTACTGTAGTAAATAATTATGAGAACAAATTTGGCTATAACGCACTTCATAATTCATAATACATGAAGACTCTATTACTTTTATTTGTAACAAGATGTAACCTTTGCTAATCACAAAAAAAATAAAAATTTCGTCAAGACTTATACTTCTTGGCAACCAGTAAAGGGGGCTGATTGTTGACAGACGTGTAGATACGATGGGCGAGTCATGCAGCGAGAGGGCAGCTCTCATGGCTGCTTCAGCTTAGCATCAGCATAAGGAGAGTTTGCAGGCTGGTGAGTTGATGTTGTCATTGTGATGAGTCAAGCCGCTATTGTCCAAAGCCAACCACAAAAAGCTCCACCAAGATTTGAAAAATAGACATAAAAGCCTAACTTTAGCACAAATTTAGCAGACAGACAGAGAGACTGCTGGAAACGTCTGTGCCTACAGCGAGTCTTGCTCAAGGATAAAGTCTTTCTAAACAGGATTTTTGTAATGAAAAGCATGAATATCAATTCTAAACTTTGAGTGACCCTGTGCACCTCTCTGTGCCCCTGCAGACTCGGCTTCCTGGGTCTTCTCCATATGGAGGTGTTCAATCAGAGGCTGGAGCAGGAATACAATGCCTCTGTCATAATAACAGCACCCACCGTGCCCTACAAGGCCATCCTCACTTCACCCAAACTCATCAAGGTAAGAGCCACTTCCTGCTTCTATATTTTCTGTTCTTATAGTAGAGGTGGGCTTCTGCTTTTCTGTCAGCATTTTTTTAATTGTGTTTGAAAAGGTGGTTGCTATTAAAAATACAGAACTTTCAGTGGAGCTTTAAACCCAAAATCTAATGAGCACATCCCAAATTTCCAAGTAAAGGAGGACAAAATGCTTGCGTTTCACTTGTTTAATAAGCTCACATCACAACAGAAATCCGTCAAAGAGCCTTCATTAGAGCATTTCAGGTATTCAGATTCAGTTCAGTAATATGAATAACTGAATATGTCCAGTAATATATTCTGCATAGATGGGAGTTGCAACCAGTTATTGTTTGACCAATCACATTTCTTTTCTAATCTCTCTGGTGTCGTTAGCTTAGACTTAAACCCCGTTACATACAAGACGGGGCTTTACGGAACACTGTGGCCGTCATTGACTGACTATCACAACCAAACACTAGATGGCGTGATGGCATGATACTCATGATACACTAAAAGCACATCAAGCACAAAACACATAAGACAAAGTTACACACAATAGCGCATCACAAATGAATGCTTGTCAAATTAAATTAATTTATAAAATCTAGATTTCATGGTCAGTGAGTACAGCTGAGCTGAGCAGCTGTTAACCATATTTTAAAGGTGGTTTTGAAAGACCTGATAGAGCTGCTGCTCCTCATACCATCAGGCAGAGAGCTCCACTGATTTGTAGCTTTTACAGAAAAGCTGACTGCCCAAATGCAGTGCGACAATACAGTATGTTACAGTCTCGTACAGCAGATAATGTTAACCATCTAACAGAACTTACTGAGTGAGTGTGTACATAGAGTAAAGTAAACGTCAAAGGCAACTTTATTGTCAAATCTGCTCTGTGTGTTAGACATAAAAAATCAGATTCTCTCCATACCCACAGTGCAAAGAAAAGCGTTCAAAGAGAAAATAAAGAACAAAAAATATGTACATAGAATTAAATAACTACCAAAGACATAAGAAAAAAATGTGCATAAAGTAAATATGTACCAAGAGCAGCACTAAAGATGTACCTGAATTATAGTGGAGGAGGGGTCAAACTATTTAGATTTTAATCAACCAGGCATACATTTGAAAATGATCTAAACTTCTCAAAGCTCAGTAAACAAGAACAGACTTTGAATGACTTTGAACTTGCCTCTACATGGCTTATAACAAATAACATGTAACATATAACATGTAGAGATATGCCTGCTGCAACAATATAGCAAATACAAATTATCCCCGCACTTGGAAGAAAATTCCACTTCAGGAATGTATTCAAATTTAAAATGATTCATGTAATTTATATATTTTATTATGTCCGTCATGGTGCAGCATATGTTGGACACACCAAATGGCAAAAATATCAGAGCACAAAACTGCAATTAGTACAGGCAACATGGACGATACAATTCCTAAACTTAATGCTAAAGAAAACCACAGTTTACCCTCTTCATTAAGGTGCTGTGTATCGAGAAAATCATGGTCCCCTCTAGAGGAGGAGATGTTTTAAGGAAACTGTCCCAGAGAGTAATGTTTTGGATATAATGTACACACTCAACTCTGACACCAAACAGACTTAATGATGGCTTTTGCTTAAAATGCTCTTTATGTTATGACTATTTGTAATCATTTCAAACCCAAACTTTGAATGTGACCACTGGAAGATCAGCTGAAATGAATGTTTATTCATTCACATGTGCCTTTACTGCCATCTAGTGTTGTAACAGTGACTCAGTGATGGCCACAGTGTTCTGTGAAGCCTCATATGGTCTATAATGGGGTCGAAATCGGATTGAACTGCACTTGAGATTGGTCCCTGTCTGGCATATCATGTTAAAGAAACAATGTATGTAATAATCTGTGTCCTTTAACATATCACTGAACTGAATCTGTTTCCCTGAAACATGTTGATGAAAGCTCTGCGCTGAAGCACGTAAGCATATTTATGATCCGATGTGAGCCAGTTAAACAAGTATAATATGAGTATTTTTCCTCCTTTACTTGGAAATTTGAGATATGCTACCTTTTAACACATTTTAAAAAATACTCTCAAAGTTGTAACTTAACTTGGAATTAATGATAAACGGAGGCTCTCAAGGTTTAGCTGGCGCTTGGCTGTATAACAACATACGGGAGAAATTTCATGTGAAGTGTTTGAGAGGGCAAATAAACTCTACTATTGCCAAGGGGAGATCACAGCATGATGCATCATGTATGTAAGTTGAGTTTTTTTGGAAAAGCATTTTTCTCATCTCATTGGCAGCAACTTGGAAACTTTTAATCATAAGTTACAGTTTACACCAGTGGAAGTATGATAAAAGTATATGGTCAAGCAGGTAACTTTTCACAGCCATATTTTAAGGCTGTTGGCTGGGCGATATGGCCCTAAAAAAATATAATGATATTTTATTTTGGCAATGATGATATGACAAAATACTGAAAAATATTTTATCATTCATTTCAAGAACTTAAAACAGCAACATATGAAGTGGTATAATTTTTATAGGTCATATATATAAACATATTTCTCCAAAAGCCAACTTCTTATCCTTTGTTCTCTTTGGAAGATCCAAAAAGATTAAGTTGTTTTTTCGGTCACTTGGAACTGTATGCTCTGCATTTTCCGCTCTACTTTCCCGCTGTAACTTGAGGCACACAGCACTGACCACACACACACACACACACACACACACACACACACACACACACACACACACACACACACACACACACACACACAGAAACCTTCTATTTTAACAGGCTGTTATGCTGCGATGACTATCCCACATTCACACATTAGTTTTTTTTAAGCTTCATGTAGGCTTACATTACAACAGGCTTATGACAAAATGACCTGGTGATGTTAACTCCTGAATGCACGCAGCGAGACATCGTGCTGCTGCCAGAGGAGCCGCAAACTGAGTTTATTCTGAACAACTAATCGCCAAAAGGGTTTGAAAACTCCAGGGCTCTTCATAAAACATTTGCGACTGTAGCTCAGGCTCCTGGGCTAATGAAGACATTGATTCACACTTCTGAAGTCGTTTCCCTTTTTCAACTTAGCTTTTCCACCGTTGGACAGCTAGCAATTTCGCTTTTAGCCACCCTTGTTGTTGCCGTGTGTGTAACAGTATGATGTCATTATGTCAACAAGTCGGAATATTGCCATCATCACCATAGGAGTTTTAAAAAATCATTTTATATAGGTATCACCATGAGGGATGTGATATGGCACACAGCTACTGGAGTGTTTTGGGTTTTTATTTTTTGACTGGACTATCACTTTTTTAAAAACTTTTTATTTAGTATTATTATTTTATTTACATAACTTTCAACTCCAAAGGATGTTGCAGGATTTAGTGACAAATTTTGATTTCATTTTTTAAACTACATTTAAAAAATGACAAATAAATCTACCTTATACCTTATTATACAAAACATAGAACACATAACACAGAGGAGATGTTTATAATGATTTCTCATACTTATACTTTTGGCCTTTCTCGTGTCTATCTTCAAACTACTAAGTACATTTTCAATGGTAATATTAACAGAATGTACTGTTTATTTGGCATATACCTCGTACTTTCCCATTTCCATTCTAATGAAAAGAGCACAAGAAATATACAAGTATGACAAAACAGTACTAATAACAATAAAATAAAAACTAAAGTTAATAACAAAAAAATAAACAGAAAGAGAAACAAACAACTAAAAACAAACAAAAAACAAAGCAAAAACAAGAAAAGAAAGAGGTAGCTAGATTTTTGGCCCTGCCTGTGTTAATGGAGACCATTAATATTAAACCTGTCCATTTTCAGCTGTAACCTTGCTGTTATTTTTTTATATTAAACACACTCCTCACCCTCTTTCTCCACTGGTTTATACTAGGGGCTGTGGCTTAGGTAGGAGGCCATTATGATTTTTATTTATTTATTTTTGTCATCCTTGTTGTTGCTGTGTCTATAAGTATGATGTCATTATGCCACCATGTCGAAATATTGCCATCATAACCATATAAATAAATAAAACATGTTATATAGGTATTATTGTGAATGATGTGGTATGGCACACACCTACAGCAGATGTGTGAGTTTTATTTGAAAGGATAAATCTTGTTGGTGGTTGTTGCAGGAACACGGCAGTGAGGAGATAACCATCGTGAACCCTGCTCAGTTCCCAGACAGATCAGTGGTTTCAGAGTATCTGGAGCCGGTGGTACTGGGGACCATCCTCGCTCCAGACACTTACATCGGCAAGATCATGACTCTCTGCTTGGTAAGAGGAAAATAGCCAGTACAACTGAAATCAATGAAAAATTGTCGTCTAAACTTTTTTACCTGAATGTGTTCTTTCTGCGCCATTTGGGGATACATTTTTATTTACCTCTGACACATGTATCTGTCTTTTAATCATCTTGTTTCAAGTGTAGATCTCTTTCTATTAAATCAGAGAAAGAGCTCACAGTGCATTCGTCCTACCGATTATTGGGAAATGCAGTTTGACATGAGATATTAGATTGCATCATTGCTTTTTACTGAATTGATGAATTGGTTGGGAGCCAAACATAAAACAATGCTTGGAAAAATAAGACAAGAACATTTTTTTGTTTTTTTTGAAAATGTTTGTCACATGTTTAGGAGATTTTCCACATTAAAAGAAGTGTATCCACGTCCTTCTTAGGTTATTGAGACTGTAAATTGATGCAAAAATACTGAATTCATGTCATTGTGGTCTTACAGAATCGCAGAGGCATCCAGAAGAACATGGTGTACATAGACGACCAGCGCGTCATGATGAAGTATCTCTTCCCTTTAAACGAGATTGTTGTGGATTTTTATGACCTCCTCAAATCGCTGTCCTCTGGATATGCCAGGTAAAATAAAGCAAGTATGACACACATAAATACACACAGTTAATCAGAAACACTTACTGAAAATGACCTTTTTTTACCTGTTTCAATTCTCGGGTCTCTTTGTTTTGGAGAGGAAGAAATCTTTTCGGATAATTTGGCACAGGTGTGATTCTTGCAAAAGAAACACCACAAGAAGGAGAAACATGATTTTTTTTTGTTTATGTGTGAATAAAGTGGCAAATTCATTAAATGTGACAAAAAAATGTTTTCATAAGAGTTACCAGCTGTTGCTTTAATATGTATATTGGAGCTTGTTTATACTTACATGGTGGAAAGTTACCCACTTGTAGCCTTGAAATACCAGTATATTAAAATGCTAAAAAAATAGAATTTTTCTTAGTTTTTTAGTCATCCTGAAACTTTATGTGCTTCAATGAATCCAGTAAATGAAACCGTCACAAAGCAAGAAGTCTTTTCCTTTCATTTTTCTCTCTCCTGTTCACCTGTCTTCCATTCTTACATTTAACAATGTTGCATGAGTCTTTCTATGAAATACTGTATCACTGTTGACCGACTCTGCAAGCATCCCATGATATAATCTCCTGTAGCTTTGACTATGAGAACGCAGGCTACCAGGCTGCTGATTTGATAAAGATGAATTTTCTGCTGAATGGGCAACCTGTGGAAGAACTCACCACTATTGTACACAGGTACTGTATGTTTCACATCCTAACTGAAGTCACATGCTGTGAGTTTTTCAATTTTCCTGAGGTGTAACTGTGATGCTGCTTAAAAGAGCCTTATTTTCTTCGTCACAGCTGCCCTCATGGTTTAATTATTGTCACTGGCAGATTTCTTTATGAGTTTACATCATTCCAAGGTTATACAGTGCTTCACCACCACAGTGATTCTTCTGAGCCTGTGGAGCATGAAATTAATTCAACACCCAAGATTTAAAGAATGGTCTCTTGGCAGCTAGTCTTGACATTATCTGTTAAAAAAGACTTTACAGCAAAGACGGATTTCATTCCGTTTGCGACAAGGACAATAGAGTGACTTCACAGGTGAAAAGTGATGACACACCCGATCTGTACTCATGTACTTAATACCAAAGCCTGTAAAAACTCTGGTAATTAAAGGGCACTACGCTTCACCAACAATGGCTGCTCTCACCATTTATACACTTTAGCCTTGGAGCCAGGCCTAGTGCAGCTTAGGAAGTCCTTACTCATTAGTTTAAGTACCTTATAGTATGACAAGGGCACACAGTTGTGTGGTGGAGCTCAAGTATTTGCATTACCTATCAAAGGAATAGGTCAGTGTTTTGGGAGATGTACATATTCATTTTCATGCATATCCGTCTCTGTTATACAGTCTATGGTTTGGAGCCAAAGCTAAGAGGTGATTAGCAAAGCTTAACATAAAAAAAATGCAAGGCTGGCTCTGTCCAAAGTTAAAAATTCTTCTACCAACTTGTCTAAGAGCTCATTTTTGCTCAACATTACACACGTAGACGGATGGAACCTTCTGCGTCCATTCTGGCCATATTTGTGCACTTTTTTTTGAAAACTTTCGGATATGGAAGAAACAGATCAGTACCACTGTGGAGGCAGAGATCTTGAAGGCAGTGGCTTGTAGTTCTATTTAGACATGCCTGTAAGAGGAAGAAATTTAAATAATGGCGGAACAGAACAAATTAGTCATGTGATAATTTCTAGTGAAAAAAATTCTCTGTCCACATATTGGAGTGTATTTAACAGCCTTAAAGACCACCACCATCTAAAACGCTGCCTCTGTTTAAAGGTACGATTTCCTCCTCCATCGCTTCATTTGGTGTTATGAAAAACTTTTGACTCTGCCCTCTAGTGCCATCTGCTGGCTGTATCCATGCCATCATAAATACTGTATGGAAGCATGAGGGCAATGACATACATGTGCGAAACCGAGTTAGTTACAGGCTTAGCTGCTTTGAGAGCACCATGGCAAAACTTACCGGGCAAAACGACGTGGTGCACCTGTGGAGAAGGGTATGCAACCAGGCAACCAAATGTTATTAATGAAAAAACAAACTAATCTCTTGTTATCTCCCCCATGCTTCCTCTTACATCTCGCATCTCTCTCTTCATGAAACTGTAACGACACAAGGTATAAATTACTCCTTCATTCTCACACACTCTGTAGCTCTCTCACAGTTAAACAGCTTTCTAGTTTATCAGCATAATAAATGGCATTATATTCACCAGAGCGATTCAGCCGACTGCTCATGCAAACTCAGTGCATGGGTTTTGGCAATTAGTATCTGAATACTGGGCTGACCTTCATAGTCATCAAATACAACTGATATCAACCTTTTGTCTGCATCTGCCATCGCCCCACTGGTCCCAAAAAACAAAAGTGAAGGCCGCCTCTCGCTTGATCTGATTGGCTGCCTGGGAAAATGTGACAGTGACGAGTGGAGCCTTGCGCTAAAATTTTAAGAATAGCACATCAAAAAATAACTAGAACAAAACAACAGATGCACCTTGCCCTTGGTAAGTTATGTTTTCAGCACTGTCGCTGTTTTTATTTTTTAACATTGGACAGAGCCACGCTAGTTGTTTTCGTCTGTTTCTATTCTTTATGCTAAGCTAGGCCAACTCCCTCAAAAAGGGCGTTTCTAGGATTTGTGGACATTTGGGGCTTAGCCCAGACCTCTGTAGGGGGTTCCAGGGAGGATCCTTGCCTGGTAAAGCTTTTTAAATTAAGCTCTGTATTTTTAATGCACTGTGGAACCTTAATTTTAAAAAACGTTTAACTTTCTCGATTAATTATGAATTATGAATTATGATGTTAAAGATGTTAGTAGTGCTGCTATCATTACAGTTGATGGAAAAATAGTATTATGTATACATGTATGAATGTAACTAAGTATATTTACTCAAGTACAAGTATGAACGTAATGACAGATTGTTTGATCCGCACTTTTTTCATTATTAGCCTTATGTATTTAGATCAAGGGCTATTTATAAAATATTATGATGCTAAGACCTAACACCATTTCGTCTTCTGGCTGTAGCTACATACACTATTTAATGTGCTACCTGCAGTTAGATTTTATGTATTGTATTCTTTTGGCTCTAATAGTTGTGTTTTATTGCAGAGAGCGTGCGTACAGCTCAGGAAAGGCCATGTGTGAGCGACTCAAAGACTCCATCCCGAGGCAGATGTTTGAGATCGCTGTACAAGCTTCTATTGGAAGTAAAATCATTGCAAGGGAAACGTAAGTACAACATCAGCAGCAGGATAAAGTTTTTGTTCAAATAATATGAGAGGCAAATATTGTTTTTGTGCAGGAAATGTGCTAAGGAGATTTTAACCTGTCTGAAAAATGTGACATGATTTTATTTGCCTTTCAGAATTAAGGCGTACAGAAAAAATGTTCTCGCTAAATGTGTAAGTAAAGATTATTACTTGCTCTCAACACTTCCTGAATATACAAATGTACTACAAACAGTCTGAATTCTCTCTTTATGTGTTGGCTCTGTAGTACGGAGGTGACATAACCCGGAAGATGAAGCTGCTGAAGAAACAGGCTGAGGGTAAAAAGAAAATGAGACGGATCGGCAGCGTGGAAGTTCCTAAAGACGCCTTCATTAATGTACTGAAGAGAAAAGATAAATAAAATGCAACATAATTAGTATCTTCTTATGTAATAATGTCATTAATATATGCGACAGGTCATTATTATAAAAGGTTCTTCCAGACTTCCTCTCAATAAATTGCTTATTGATGCTGCAAACTGCTACAAGTGTGATCTATGATTGTGAAATTGATTTCCACAATACGCATCATTGCTTCCTCTCTCTGACGTTCAGCTCATAATTTGCCAGGAGAATTTTTTTATGTAAAGATTACATGTTGGTCTAAATCAGTGTCGGTTAAAACCTTCAAATCTTGCTTTCACTTATCCCCAAATATTCAAATGCTTTATTCACACTTCTGCTTGTGACGGTGATTTCCATCTATCATACGACATAAATTTGCTCTTTAAGTTATTAAACAGAGGTATGTCGAGCCTAATTTTATGTTCAGAAAATGATAATTTATCTTACATCAATGACTGTGCTTTTTTAGTGTAGATAATTCTGTGATTGCATTCTGATAAGTTCATCAGTCTTTTTTGTTTTTGGTCGACAAATTGATAGCTGTGATCATTGGTTAACCATTTAGGTCATTTCTTCATTTCTTCCTCCTCCAATGGGAGGCGCCCGGGAGACATCCTGATCAGATTCCCGAACCACCTCAACTGGCCCCTTTCAACGCGAAAGGAGCAGCAGCTCCATCTCCGAGCTCCTCCCTGATGTCCGAGCTCCTCACCCTATCTCTAAGGCTGATCCCAGCCACCCTGCGGAGGAAACTCATTTCGGCCATTTGTATCGGCGAGCTCATTCTTTCAGTGACTACCCAGAGCTCATGACCATAGGTGAAGGTTGGAACCTAGATGGACTGGTAAATCGAGAGCTTTGCCTTCTGGCTCAGCTCCTTGTTCACCACATCGGTCCGATGGAGAGCCCACATCACTGCAGAAGCTGCACAATACCACCTGTCCATCTCATGCTCTATTCTACCCTCTATCCTTGAGATATTTGAACTCCTTCGCTTGGGGCAGCATCTCCCTCCCCACCCAGAGGGGACAGTCCACCATTTTCTGGCAGAGGACCATGGCCTCAGATTTGGAGGTGCTGACTCTCATCCCGACCGCTTCAGACTTGGCTGCAAAGTGCACCAATGCATGCTGGAGGTCACAGTGTGATTGTCCGCAAAAACGAGAGATGCAATTTTGAGGTCCCCAAACTGGACCCCTTCAACCGTCCTGCTCTGCTTTGAGATACTCTCCATGAGTATCACAAACCCTCTACAACCCTGGTAGAGGCCAACACCAACTGGGAACGTGTTTGCTTTATGCTGCGTATGCAGACACAGCTCTCACTTTGGTTATACAGGGACCGGATGGCTCGCACCAGCGACCCCAGTATCCCAGGACTCCCAGAGGGACATGGTTTTAAGCCTTCCCCAGGTCCACAAAACACATGTAGACCTGATGAGCAAACACCCACGACCCTCCAGTAGCCTCGCAAGGGTAAAGAGCTGATCCGTTGTTCCCGGACCAGGACTGAAACCCGCATTGTTCCTCCTGCATCCGAGATTCGACTGTCGGCCGGAGCCTCCTTTCCAGCACCCTAGAGTGAAGTTTGCCAGGGAGGCTGAGTAGTGTGATACCCCTATGATTGGAGCACACCCTCAGGTCCCCTTTTTTAAAAATAGGAACCATTACTCTGGTCTGCCACTCCACAGTCACCATGCCTGATCTCCATTCGCCATTGAACAGGCATGTCAGCCAAGACAGCCCAAAAATGTCCAGAGCCTTCAGCATCTCATCCACACCAGCCGCCTTGCCGCTGAGGAGCTTCTTGACTACCTCAGTGATCTCTGCCAGGGATATGGACGATGGTTCCCCTGAGTCCTCAGACTCTGCCTCCTCTACGGAGGATGTGACGGCTGGGTTCAGGAGCTCCTCAAAGTGCTCCTTCCACCGCTTGACAATATCTCCAGTCTGGGTCAGCAGGTCTCCTCCCTTGCTGAGCACAGCCTGAGACAAGCCCTGCTTTCCTTTCTGGAGATGTCTTACAGTTTGCCAGAACTTCCCTGAGGCCAACCAAAAGTCCTCCTCCATGGCCTCCCTGAACTCCTCACACACCTGAGTTTTTGCTGCCTCAGCTGCAGCTCTTCTAGTACTAGTACTAGTACTTGTCTGCTGCTTCAGGAGATCTCTGAACCAATAAAGCCCAAAAGGCCTCCTTTTTCAGCCAGACGGCCTCCTTCGCTGCTGGCATCCACCAGCAGGTTCTTTGCTTGCCGCCATGACAGGCACCGACAACCTTCTGACCACAACTTCTAGCAGCTGCTTACAATGGAGGTTTTGAACAAGGACCACTTGGATTCCATGTCCCCAACCTCCCCCGGGATGCATAAAATGTTCTTCCAGAGGTGTGAGTTGAAGACCTGGCGGACAGGGGCCTCCAGCAGATGTTCCCAGTTCACCCTCACTAGACATGTCTGTTTACTGGGTCTGTCCGGGAGCCTCCCCTGCCACCTGATCCAACTCATCACTAGGCGGTGATCAGTTCACAGCTCTGCTCCTTTCTTCACCTGAGCGTCCAAGAGGTATGGCTGCTGATCTGATGATACAAAAACAAAGCTGATCATCCTTCTTTGGCCTAGGGAGCTCTTTTGCCATGTACACCTATGAACATCCCTATGCTCGAGGCTAAATCGTAGTGATGGAAATTCTGCACATAATGCTGAATGAAAAGACAGTAACAGCATGGACGAAGATATGGGGCTGAGGTTCCTCAGTCTTCGTATCGATCTGTAAAGTGGTCTTTGATAATCATCAGTTTATATCAGATTTACAAATATTCATATTGAGTAAGTTTTTGCGAACACTCCTACACTCGCTTGCTGCTGCAGGGGTGCAGGGAGCAAAATACTTGATCACTACCAGCTCTTCATTTGTTGCTGGTCTGACCTCCAGAGAGAGTGAGAGAAAATTGAGTAGTTACTAAACTAGGTAATGCATATTTGTAGAAAATGCAGTATGAATGCAGACAGCTGAAATGCACTTCAAAGCATTGCTGGGAAACTGGAGTTAATAATAACAATAATAATGTTATTTATATAGCTTCTTTTGAAACAGAGTTACAAATTGCTTTTTGGTAATGTTGTAAGGTGTGTAAGACACTGAGCAGTGCAGTTTAACATGATGAAGTTTCCTTTATTTTGGGCATTTGCTGCTGCTGTATAACTTTTTACTGTCTTTCTTGGTGAATTATCAGGATGTGGCAGAAAACTCAGCTGATCAGGGAATTAAACCCAGGTCTTTGTGTAACAGTCAGAGGTGCTACCTGTTCGCTGCTCGTCATGGCAGAATTGTGATCCATTGTAACATTGAAATACTAAAGACTGCCGTCATTGTGATTTCACAAAATCTCTACCCCCTAAAAACATGATCAGGAACCATGGAAATCATGAGCACAAATTAACCCTAATTCCTATTTTACTCCACAAAGACATACAATTAATCAGAAAGACTACACACGAGGAAATTCATGAACAGAAAAGCTTTTTTTATATGTCACTTC
Organism: Plectropomus leopardus; assembly: GCF_026936395.1. NCBI lineage: Eukaryota > Metazoa > Chordata > Actinopteri > Perciformes > Serranidae > Plectropomus > Plectropomus leopardus. Next base: position 32,402,613 of record NC_142183.1, on the reverse strand, counting down.
TAGACTCTGTCCAAAATCTATCTTCCAAGTATTTTGTAACACAGCAGACTACGATTGTAAAAAGTTTATAATTTTTAAGAGAACAGATACAGATTCAGTTTAATTCTGAGCCATAAAGCTTCAGGCAGGCAGAGGAATACACCCAGATTTTGTTCTTTATTTTGATTCTGGGCCGTATGTTGTGGCCTGTAAAGGCCTTAAAATCATCTGTAGTATCAATGTTACATCTCAGTTTCTAAGCTGAATTTAACAGAAATCATGTATTAACCGATGTGAAGAGACAGTTAAGATAATACCATAAATGGCAAAATATATTCTAAACACACTTACAAAACTTAAGGTTAATCACTTTCAATCAACATCATAAGTAATAATCAGACAGATCAACACCTGCACAACAGGGCATAAAATTGTACATCTTTTATGAAGTCACATAAATTTTCGACAACATGTTACCTCACTCTCACTCCAGCAGATGAGCAATGTGCAGCTTAAAGTATATGTTTGCATCAAGTCATTAAGGTTTGTGACTGCATCTTGTACACTCTTGGCATTATCACATTGACAAAATTCTTTTCACACACAGACAAACACCTGCAAAATACTCAAAACTGTTTTTGCGGTAGTTCCTGCTACAATAGATGTTCCCAGGACCACCTTTTGCCATGATAACACATGCATGCACAACTCACAAGGTTAAAACAAAACCAGCCGTTGCGACACTGTTAACTGGTTATCATTTTAAAATCCAGAATAATAATAGAATGATACAGTGCTTCAGTTACCTGTATGCACATATAGGTGTACAACAGAACAGGTTGTGCAGGTTTCTGAACACTTGCTGCCTGCCAGCTCACTTACTGCAACAGTATTGTCATGCTTTCAAATGTGTCACCACAAGACAGCTCCAGATACAACTCCTTCTCATATTTCTGTATACATTTATAATAGAAAATAAAATCTGTGGCAAGCAGACATTTATAACACTTACACGTTTTATTCAGCAAGATAATCTGTGAGTTGTACTTAAGTAGAAAATACAACAATGGAGAATGAAAGCTCAAGACAGTGGTCAAATGCAGAGGTTATCTGTCTTTTAAGTCTTTGGGGTGAAGAAACTGTTCAGGCGAAAATACAGGTTTCATGTGGAAACAAGGGGAAGTGTGTACATTTTAGTTGTGCATATGCATTGTTTCAAGCATAAGTAGGTATGCATGCAGACATGCATGAGTCACTTTGGCAAGTAGATGTAAGCAGGCGGGCATCAAGGCAAGCAGGTATCAAGACTTGTAGTATAAATCCAGTCTTAATGTTGCCACAGCAACAAGACTGTAAGTTGGGTTTGTCATGATGACATTCTGTAGCAACCGCATTTTTTAAGAAACATAAAAGCTTCAAAATTCACAGTGTGGTATACACTGACGTCACTGATATTTTAGGTTGTGAATAAGAGGTGAAAGTCTCTTCAGCTTGTGTTAAGCACAGACCTCATTTCAAGCTTCTAATCAAAAAACGCATTGACTTTGTGCCAAACTGATTTCTGGGTTTTAAGACTCATTCGTGTGGCTCTCTATTGCAAGTTTCAAACTAACTTCTCTGGTTTCAGGCTTTGATTTTCACAGATATTGGTTACAATTTTCCAAGGACGTGGGAATCACATATTGGAATTGTTAATTTTATGTAATTTAAAAAATCAGAATTTTGGCTTGTTCTTAATATGTTTTCTTAAAGTCATTTGTACTCATGCGACAAATGAGGAAGTGTGTTGAATAGTCACAACACTGATCTCAACAAGATGTTCATCCAGTTCCTCCCAGTTTTTCACTTGGTGTTCCTCAGCAATAGAGTCAAACCTGTGTGTTAACACAGTCATAAAATGAATAAATAAACACAGGAATACAAAGTCAACACTGTTTTCTAATTCAAGCCATGTCACAGCTCACAGAGGCAGTCCTACCTCTAATGACTACTGACAATGAGTGCACTGAAAAAGAGTTAGCCAACAACACTTGTTGAATTACTCAAGAGTTTAATGCAGCAGGAATGAGTAGAAAGTTTTAGAAAACCTTCCCAGAAGACTGAAATTACTATCTCATGGTTGTACGACTCTGCAAATCAGTCAAGCTGCAGTTATAGTTTACATTCATGTCTGTGAAAATTAAATGTTTGCCAATGTGTGCCAAATTTGAACAAACTCCCTCAAGGCCTTCTTCAGATATTCCGTTCACAAGAATGAGACAGACAACCATTACTTATTGACATGACTTGCAATCCTTTTTTTGCATATCTATATATATATATGACTTTCCTACACTGGTATCACTGCCACTATCACAGTGAACGTTTGTCACAGGAAAAGCAGGAAAGAGTTAATTGCAGTGCTGTCATTTTGATATTTTGAAAAGAGGCAGACAGAGGAGTGGCACCTTGAAGGGAGGGTGTGCCAACCTCTCGATAAAAAGATTTGTCTCTGCACGCTCTGCTGAAATCCCTCCAACTATCTCATCTTAACCTACACAACTTTTCACACAGTTGTGGTAAGTGGAAATATGTTTTTAAAATCATTTTAATACAGCATTAAACATTTTGGAAGTAGGTGGTACTTGCAGAATTATGTGGCATGAGATGCATTGATGTGGCTCTGGGTGAGGTATATGTGCTATGCAGCAGGGAGTTTAAAGTTTTAATAAATTTTAACAAGTTTTATTTTTGCTATTTTGAGAGAGAATATGAATAAAAGTTGTTAACAAAATTGGCATTAACAACAAAGTGACAGAGTGTGTTGTTGACAATCTTCGAAGGCTCAGACGGGGAAAAGCCCCTTGTTGTACCATGCAAAGACATTTTGGGGGGCAGGTGCATGAGCAAAAATTCATTCCTCTTTTAATTCTTTTAATTCCTCATAATTCATTTTTTAAAAATAAGAGGTATTATGGTCTTTAGCATTCACAAGAATAAGCAGCAACAAACAATGTCATATAGTGCATGCTTTAGTGGTCTCTAATATCACCGTTCAAAATCAACAAATCTTTACACAAAATTGGAAAATGCCGTTCTCTGAATAAATAAAATTAAAAAAAACAATCAACCCCCGAAACTACAGAGTAGGTCTGTGTTCAGTTGCAACAGTTGGGCGTGGTGCGTTCTGCTCCCTTCTCCTCTCCACACCTCAGACGGTTATTTCTCACCACCAGCTGCTATGCTGTGGTGAAACGTAACTAAGTATTCATGTACAGCTTATGCACTTGTACTTTCCTAAGAACTGTCATTTATTTTCTTTATACTTTCACTCAACTACATCTTAGAGGTAAATAAACACTTTTTGCTCCACTACAATTATTTGAAAACTTTGTTTTCTTTACAGATTCGGATTAATAAAACAGAGAAAATTCAAAAAATATTGCCCAACATTTGCAGGGGTGTGTGATCCTTAATGTTCGTAGACACATGGCATAAATGGAAAAAAGAAAAATTAACAAATTTTTGTTTTACACATTAACTTTATGTTTAATTGCAGTAACATTGTGTAATTTTTCAATTAATATATATTTTTTTAATTGCTTTGCACAGCTGTGCAAAAAAAATAAATAAATAAAAATAAACACCTTCTCCTTCCAGCCAACATGGCTAAACAAGGGCTGCAGTTGCTTGAGGCCTGCTTCAACCAACAGGCTAAAGAAAAGGATCACAAAAGAGTGTTGACCAAGAAAGAACTTGCTGAGCTGCTCCACAAAGAGTTTGACGAGGAAGTAAGTAGAACAGATGTAACAAAATCCCAACAGAAAGCTGCGAATGCCTTTTTGACATTAAAAAAACAAAGTTCTTCTCCTTCTGTTTTTTTCCTTAGGGGCCAAACAAAGCCGAGATGGAGGAGTTCTACAGAAAGCTGGATAAAGATGGCAATGGTGTTGTTACTTTCAAGGAGTATGTCAATTACATAATGACCATCAGTGACATTCTTGGTGCAATGAGAAATAATTAATTTGGGTGCAGGGCCTCAGCCTTTCTTGCCTTGTTTAATTTGAAAGTGAGTAATACATTTTGCAGCAGCATTTCAGTCACAGCCGTAGAAAATACATGTCATTATTACATGTTTGGAGAAGGACAACTTTGTTAATAACAGATAAACCATAGATTTGCTGTTTGGTAGGCTTAAGAGACTTGATGTGTGCTGATTTTGAGTATTTCACTGACTGTGACATACACTATATGGACAAAAGTTTTGGGCCACACCTTTTAATCATTGAATTCAGGTGTGTCATTCAGTTGCATTGCCACAGGTCTATAAAATCTGGATGAATGGGCAAAAATTCCCACACTTTTTCCAGACACTGAAAAATCTTGCAGAAAGCCTTCCCAGAAGACTGAAAGCTGTTATATAGCCACCATTTGTATTTCTATTTTCAACACAATTAAATAGGATAGATAGGTTTTTATTTTCACATTTGTTTTCATCAGATAAGTTCAACAGCTCTGGGTTTTCTTGTTTTTGTTGTATTCATGTCTTTGATTTTCAGCAGCCACCGCAAGCCCTTCCTGTTGTAGTTTTGCCTCACCCTTTTGTTGTCAAATTAATCCTAATTTCCTGGTTAAGAAATATCTTTAATTTACCAAAAATAATTGGTTTTACATTGCATTGCTTTAAAAGGATTCTTCTTTAAAACTGTTGTATCTTTGAATAAAGTATGTTTAAAAATGACAGAAAAACATCTTAAATGAACTTTAAAAAACCTTTACTACCCAACAGCTTTGGGGGGCAGGGGAGTGTGAATCATTTTAAAATACGTCCTGACTTTACACAGTGTCTCATCAAGGTGGTACAATAATGATGATAATAAATTAACTCTTTAGCAAAGTTTAAATGGCAATCACAAAATAAATATATTTAAAACAGTTAAAATGATTTCATAAAAAATGATTACGTCTTGAGGCAATTGTGAAATTCACATTTAATTTTATGATACGAAGAACAAACCCTCAAATTGTTTACGAGAAAAGTGATGTATAATTTGTTGATAAAACTAAAACAGAAAAAGTAAAGAATATCTAAAAAAAATGCAAACAAGTATGTATGAATGTTTGTAATATAGTGTGTCATAAGTATAAAGACATAGCATAGCATGTCAAAGGATAGTATGCATGAAAATGTAAGAGAGAGAGGGAGAGAGCTCCAGTGTAATCAGCATTAGTTGTGTGTGTACTCTTGCTTTGTTTGTCTCCTGCAGAGAGGAACATGTGGGAGAGAAGTTTGCATCAATCTTCAGACAATCACAGAGATGCAGTTGGTATGTACATGATCTTATATGTTTGTTGAACAGTAAAGTAAATAATGCTGCAAATTATTTATGCATTTAGTATGCTAGCAGTGTTGTTACGCAAGTGATTGCAACGATCCATTCATTCATGCCATTTAATTCATGTGATTTGCTGAACAGTTTGGATCACTCACTTTGGCATTTAATGCTGTAATCTGATCTGAGTTGTTATTTATAAGAATTGGTTCAATGGAATGATTTAAAGGACTGGGCAATGATTTCAGTTTATCTATACAAATATGTGATTTAAGTGATGAAGTGATTCATTAATGTGGTTTATGATCATGAGTCATTAACACCGATTGATTTTGCTTGACAGTGAAAGTTATAGGTTAAAATTAATGTACCAATTATTGCGAACATTAATAAAAGAGAGCATAAATATAATTTGAAACAAAGCATAAATGTTATGTAATGTATAAACTGTAGAAGTACAGTATAACTTCCAAAAAATAATGTAAAGCTTCTTGTCCAAATAGTGAGGTGTAGTATGTCAGTCAAAAAAATGAAACGTCATGGTATCTTATGCCCTCAGAAAAATGCTAAAAATGTCATAGTAAGTATGTGCTCCAAAAATAATTCCTAGCATAGTATGTCTTTCAAAAAATGTTAAAAACATTAAACTGTATAGTATGTTCAAAAAAATTATCAAAATGTCATAGTATAACATGTTGTTCAGAAAAATGATAAAAACTGTAGAGTATAATATGAAGTTCAAAAAAATGAAAAAAAGACCACCATACTATAGTATGAAACTTCATAGATTAGTATCTTGTTTAAAAAATTATAACATCATCATAGTACATATAGTGTATGTCGTCTAAAAAATTATAAAATCAGGTCATTGTATGACTTTCAGAAATCATAAAAAAATTCATTGTATGTTGTCCAAAAAAAAAGTCAGTGTAGTATATTATTGAAAAAAAATATATAAATGTCATAGTACAGGGTGTTGTCTAAAAAATGCTAAAAATGTTATACTATAACATGTAAAAAAAAAATCGAAGAAACATCACAGTATAGTAAAATATGTTGTTCAGTAAACTGACAAAACCTTATAGTATAGTATATCGTCCAAAAAATGATCAACACGTCATAGTAGAGTATGTAGTTCATAAATATCATAAAACATAATAGTATATGTCATTCCAAAAATGCTGAAAAACATCATACTGTAATATGTCATTTAAAACAATCATGTCACAGTATACTATGTCATCTTAGAACTAATTAAAAACGTGATAGTATAGTACGCTATTCAGAAAATCATAACATCACAGTATATTATGTAGTCCAAAAAATCATACAACATCATACTGGAGAATGTGGTTAAAAAATGGTTAAAACATCATGGTAACTGTCTCCCAAGAAATGCTAAAAAATGTCACATTATAATATGTAGTCAAAAAAAGGATAAGACTGGCATAATATTGGGTGTCGTCTAAGAATGCTATAAGCATCATACTATAGTATGCCGACAAAAAAAGGTTAAAACCATTGTATTTTAGTATTTTGTTAAAAAAAATGATGAAAATGTCATAGTATAGTTTGTTGTTAAAAAAAACAGATAAAAAAAAGTTCATGTATATTATGTTGTTCACAAAATCATAAAAACATTGTATGATATAAAAAATCATAAAAATGTCAAACATCATAGTAAAGTATGGCACGCAAAAAATTGTAAATTGTCATTTTATAATTTGTTGTCCTAAAAATGATTAAAATGTCATAGTCATGTATGTCATCCAAAAAGGCTAAAAAAACATCATAGTATACTATGTTGTTAAAAAAAAACATGAAAATGACATAGTATAGTATGTGTTCATTAAGTGCTAAAAATGCCTAATCTGGAAAAAAAAACAACAAAAAAAGTCACACTAAAGTTTGTCGTCAGAATGTTAGAAACATCCAAAAACTGTTTAAAACATCATAATATAGTATGTCAACCACAAAATGCTAAAAAAAAACATCATAGCATAGGATGTCGTCCAAAAAAGCTATAACCATATCAAAGTATATTATGTTGTCCAAGAAATCATGAAAATGTCATTATAAAGTATGTCATTCAAGAAATGACAAAATCATCATACAATAGTATGTCATCCAAAAAACAAACAAATAAACGTCATATTATACTATATCGTTCAGAAAATCTTTAAAATGTCATGGTATAGTATGTCATACACATAAAAAATAAAAAAATGCTATACTATAGTATGCATTCCAAACATGTTGAAAAAATCCTATTTGATGTTGTCGAAATATATGTTGTAATGTGTTTTTTCCAAAATGTAATAAAAATGTCATATTATTGAATGTCGCTCGAAAAATGACAAAAACTTAATAGTTTACTATGCCATCCAAAATACTCAAAAATGTCATAGTAGAGTATGTCATCAAAAAAATGATAGAAACGTCATACTAAAGAATGCCATCCAAAAATGATTTTTAAAAAAACACAATAGTACATTATGTCATCAATAAATCTCAAAGACATTGTATAGTATGTCCTCCAAGTTTATGAAAAAAGGATATAGTATAGTATGTTGTCCAAAAATCATGAAAAAACGACATAATATAGTATGTTGTTAAAATGTCCTAAAAAAGGACATAGTATTATGTGTCTTCCAAAATAACAAACAACAAACAAAAAAATATATATATATACGTATAGTATTTTGTCCAAAAATCATGAAAAACAACATAGTGTAGCATGATGTCCAAAATTCAGAAACAATGAAATAGAATGTCATACAAAAATGATAATATAACAACATAGTATAGTATGTCGTCAAAAAACAGGTAAAATGACATAGTATAGTATGTTGTCGAAAAATCAATAAAAACAACATACTACAGTAAGTTCTTTTAAAAATATGATACTATGATATGATATTTCTCAATCTATTCTCACTTATTCACCGCTAAACAATTAACTGTAGTAAGGACCCTAACTAAAAACTAAATCAAAACATCTTGAAAATGCATTTCCTCAGTAGGTGGAGGTGCTGCTGTGCTTTTATGTATACAGAGTCAGTGTATTGTGCAAAGGACAGGCAGATGTCTTTAAATAGCATGTTAAGGCTGTATACAGTATAGCCTGTTGAAAAAAATAGTCTAAAAGTCAATATTTTGAGCGTTTTAGGCCAAAGTTTATTTCTGTTCCCAGGTATTCCCAGGTAAGGACTGAACCTGCTCCACCAGCTGACCCTAATACTGAGTGGTTTGAGGTGATGGGTTTTAACTACAGCACAGGGAAAATGGGTCAGAAAAATGATTGATCCAAATTCTTAAAAAAGTTAGAGAACAGCATGTTTAGGCTGTTTATAGTAAAGTCCGTTGAAAAAACAGTCTAAGAAGGCAATATTTTGAGCGTTTTAGGCCAAGGTTTGGTATGGCAAAAAAAAGCCATAGTATAGCCCAGGGAAATTGGTCAAAAAAGTGATCTCTCCAAATGCTTAAAAAGTCATAAAATAGCATGTTAAGGCTGTTTATACTATAGTGTTTTGAAAAAACGGTTTAAAAAGTCAATATTTTGAGCTTTTTAGGACAAAGTTTAGTATGGCAAAAAACCCCATACTATAGCCCAGGGAAAATGATCAAAAAAGTGATCTCTCCAAATGCTGAAAAAAGTTATTAAATAGCATGTGAAGGCTGTATACAGTATAGCCTGTTGAAAAAACGTAAAAATTCATAGAACAGAATGTTGAGTTATTTTATAGTACATTCTGTTGAAAAAATGGTTTGAAAAAGTCAATATTTTGAGCATTTTCGACTTAATTTAGTATGGCAAAAAAAGCCATAGTATAGCCCAGGGAAAATGGTCAAAAAAGTGATCTCTCAAAATCCCCCAAAAAAGTCATAGAACAGTATGTTGAGGCTGTTTACACTATAGTCTGAAGAAAAAACGTTTTAAAAAGTTAATATTTTGAGGAATTTAGACCAAAGTTTAGTATGGCAAAAAAAGCCATACCATAGCCCAGGGAAAAATGGTCAAAAAAGTGATCTCTCCAAATGCTTAAAAAAGTCATTAAATAGCATGTTAAGGCTGTATACACTATAGCCTGTTTAAAAAACGGACTAAAAAGTCAATATTTGTTGCGTTTTAGACCAAAGTATATTGTGGGGAAAAAAGCCATACTATAACCCATGGAAAAATGGTCAAAAAAGTGATCACTCCAAATGCAGAAAATAGTCATAGAACAGCATGTTGAGGCTCTTTATATAGTCTGAAGAAAAAACGGTTTAAAAAGTTAATATTTTGAGCATTTTCGACCAAAGTTTAGCATGGCAAAAAAAGCCATGGCCAAAACAGTGATCTCTCCAAATGCTGAAAAAAGTTATTAAATAGCATGATAGGCTATTTATAGCATAGCCTGTTGACAAAACGGTCTAAAAAGTCATCATTTTCAGATTTTTAAGCAAAAGTTTCGTATGGCAAAAAAAGCCATACTATAGCCCGTGTAAAAATGCTCAAAAAAGTGATCGCTCCAAATGCTGAAAAAGTCATAGAACAGCATGTTGAGGCTGTTTATACTATACTCTGTAGAAAAAATGGTTTAAAAAGTTAATATTTTACGCATTTTTGACCAAAGTTTATTATGGCAAAAAAAGCCATACCATAGCCCAGGGAAAAATGGTCAAAAAAGTGATCTCTCCAAATGCTGAAAAAAGTTATTAAATAGCATGTTAAGGCTATTTATAGCATAGCCTGTTGAAAAAAACGGACTAAAAGGTCAATGTTTGTGAGTTTTAGACCAAAGTATATCGTGGCAAAAAAAGCCATACTATAGCCCAGGGAAAAATGGTCAAAAAGGTGATCTCCCCAAAAGCTTAAAAAAGTCACTAAATATCATGTTGAGGCTTTACACAGTATACCCTGTTGAAAAAACGGTCTAAAAAGTCATCATTTTGAGATTTTTAGGCCAAAGTTTAGTATGGCCAAAAAAGCCATACTATAGCCCAGGGAAAAATGGTCAAAAAAGTAATCTCTCAAAATCCCCCAAAAAAACCATAGAACAGCATGTTGAGGCTGTTTATACTATAGTCTTTTGAAAAAATGGTTTGAAAAGTCAATATTTTGAGCATTTTCGACCTAAGTTTAGTATGGCAAAAAAAGCCATACTATAGCCCAGGGAAAAATGGTCAAAAAAGTGATCTCTCCAAATGCTGAAAAAAGTTATTAAATAGCATGTTAAGGCTGTTTATAGTACATTCTGTTGAAAAAACGCTTTAAAAAGTCAATATTTTGAGCATTTTTGACCAAAGTTCAGTATGGCAAAAAAAGCCATACTATAGCCCAGGGAAAAATGGTCAAAAAGTGATCTCTCAAATGCTGAAAAAGTTATTAAATAGCATGTTAAGGCTGTTTATAGTACATTCTGTTGAAAAACGGTTTAAAAGTAAATATTTTGAGCATTTTTGACCAAAGTTTAGTATGGCAAAAAAAGCCATACTATAGCCCAGGGAAAAATGGTCAAAAAAGTGATCTCTCCAAATGCTGAAAAAAGTTATTAAATAGCATGTTAAGGCTATTTATAGCATAACCTGTTGAAAAAACGGACTAAAAGGTCAATATTTGTGAGTTTTAGACCAAAGTATATCGTGGCAAAAAAAGCCATACTATAGCCCAGGGGAAAATGGTCAAAAAAGTAATCTCTCAAAATCCCCCCAAAAAGCCATAGAACAGCATGTTGAGGCTGTTTATACTATAGTCTTTTGAAAAAATGGTTTGAAAAGTTAATATTTTGAGCATTTTCAACCTAAGTTTAGTATGGCAAAAAAAGCCATACTATAGCCCATGGAAAAATGGTCAAAAAAGTGATCTCTCCAAATGCTTAAAAAAGTTATTAAATAGCATGTTAAGGCTGTTTATAGTACATTCTGTTGAAAAAACGGTTTAAAAAGTCAATATTTTGAGCATTTTTGACCAAAGTTTAGTATGGCAAAAAAAAGCCATACTATAGCCCAGGGAAAAATGGTCAAAAAAGTGATCTCTCCAAATGCTGAAAAAAGTTATTAAATAGCATGTTAAGGCTATTTATAGCATAGCCTGTTGAAAAAAACGGACTAAAAGGTCAATATTTGTGAGTTTTAGACCAAAGTATATCGTGGCAAAAAAAGCCATACTATAGCCCAGGGGAAAATGGTCAAAAAAGTAATCTCTCAAAATCCCCCCAAAAAGCCATAGAACAGCATGTTGAGGCTGTTTATACTATAGTCTTTTGAAAAAATGGTTTGAAAAGTCAATATTTTGAGCATTTTCAACCTAAGTTTAGTATGGCAAAAAAAGCCATACTATAGCCCAGGGAAAAATGGTCAAAAAAGTGATCTCTCCAAATGCTGAAAAAAGTTATTAAATAGCATGTTAAGGCTGTTTATAGTACATTCTGTTGAAAAAACGGTTTTCAAAAGTCAATTTTTTTAACATTTTTGACCAAAGTTTAGTATGGCAAAAAAAGGCCATACTATAGCCCAGGGAAAAATGGTCAAAAAAGTGATCTCCCCAAAAGCTTAAAAAAGTCACTAAATATCATGTTGAGGCTGTTTATAGTACATTCTGTTTAAAAAAACGGTTTAAAAAGTCAATTTTTTGAACATTTTTGACCAAAGTTTAGTATGGCAAAAAAAAGCCATACTATAGCCCATGGAAAAATGGTCAAAAAGTGATTGCTCCAAATGCTTAAAAAAGTCATAGAACAGCATGTTGAGGCTGTTTATACTATAGTCTTTTGAAAAAATGGTTTGAAAAGTCAATATTTTGAGCATTTTCAACCTAAGTTTAGTATGGCAAAAAAGCCATACTATAGCCCAGGAAAAATGGTCAAAAAAGTGATCTCTCCAAATGCTGAAAAAAATTATTAAATAGCATGTTAAGGCTATTTATAGCATAGCCTGTTGAAAAAAACGGACTAAAAGGTCAATATTTGTTGAGTTTTAGACCAAAGTATATCGTGGCAAAAAAAGCCATACTATAACCCATGGAAAAATGGTCAAAAAAGTGATCTCTCCAAATGCTGAAAAAAGTTATTAAATAGCATGTTAAGGCTGTTTATAGTACATTCTGTTGAAAAAACGGTTTAAAAAGTCAATATTTTGAGCATTTTTGACCAAAGTTTAGTATGGCAAAAAAAGCCATACTATAGCCCAGGGGAAAATGGTCAAAAAAGTAATCTCTCAAAATCCCCCCAAAAAGCCATAGAACAGCATGTTGAGGCTGTTTATACTATAGTCTTTTGAAAAAATGGTTTGAAAAGTTAATATTTTGAGCATTTTCAACCTAAGTTTAGTATGGCAAAAAAATATACTATAGCCCAGGGAAAAATGGTCAAAAAGTGATCTCTCAAATGCTGAAAAAAGTTATTAAATAGCATGTTAAGGCTGTTTATAGTACATTCTGTTTAAAAAAACGGTTTAAAAAGTCAATTTTTTGAACATTTTTGACCAAAGTTTAGTATGGCAAAAAAAGCCATACTATAGCCCAGGGAAAAATGGTCAAAAAGTGATTGCTCCAAATGCTTAAGAAAGTCATAGAACAGCATGTTGAGGCTGTTTATACTATAGTCTTTTGAAAAAATGGTTTGAAAAGTCAATATTTTGAGCATTTTCAACCTAAGTTTAGTATGGCAAAAAAAGCCATACTATAGCCCAGGGAAAAATGGTCAAAAAAGTGATCTCTCCAAATGCTGAAAAAGTTATTAAATAGCATGTTAAGGCTATTTATAGCATAACCTGTTGAAAAAACGGACTAAAAGGTCAATATTTGTTGAGTTTTAGACCAAAGTATATCGTGGCAAAAAAGCCATACTATAACCCATGGAAAAATGGTCAAAAAGTGATCTCTCAAATGCTGAAAAAAGTTATTAAATAGCATGTTAAGGCTATTTATAGCATAACCTATTGAAAAAACGGACTAAAAGGTCAATATTTGTTGAGTTTTAGACCAAAGTATATCGTGGCAAAAAAAGCCATACTATAACCCATGGAAAAATGGTCAAAAAAGTGATCTCTCCAAATGCTGAAAAAAGTTATTAAATAGCATGTTAAGGCTGTTTATAGTACATTCTGTCGAAAAAATGTTTTGAAAAGTCAATATTTTGAGCATTTTTGACCAAAGTTTAGTATGGCAAAAAAAGCCATACTATAGCCCAGGGAAAAATGGTCAAAAAAGTGATCTCTCCAAATGCTGAAAAAAGTTATTAAATAGCATGTTAAGGCTGTTTATAGTACATTCTGTTGAAAAAACGGTTTAAAAAGTCAATATTTTGAGCATTTTTGACCAAAGTTTAGTATGGCAAAAAAAAGCCATACTATAGCCCAGGGAAAATGATCAAAAAAGTGATCTCTCAAATGCTGAAAAAAGTTATTAAATAGCATGTTAAGGCTGTTTATAGTACATTCTGTTGAAAAACGGTTTAAAAGTCAATTTTTGAACATTTTGACCAAAGTTTAGTATGGCAAAAAAAGCCATACTATAGCCCAGGGAAAAATGGTCAAAAAAGTGATCTCTCCAAATGCTGAAAAAAGTTATTAAATAGCATGTTAAGGCTATTTATAGCATAGCCTGTTGAAAAAAACGGACTAAAAGGTCAATATTTGTTGAGTTTTAGACCAAAGTATATCGTGGCAAAAAAAGCCATACTATAACCCATGGAAAAATGGTCAAAAAAGTGATCTCTCCAAATGCTGAAAAAAGTTATTAAATAGCATGTTAAGGCTGTTTATAGTACATTGTGTTGAAAAAACGGTTTAAAAAGTCAATATTTTGAGTATTTTTGACCAAAGTTTAGTATGGCAAAAAAAGCCATACTATAGCCCAGGGAAAAATGGTCAAAAAAGTGATCTCTCCAAATGCTTAAAAAAGTTATTAAATAGCATGTTAAGGCTATTTATAGCATAACCTGTTGAAAAAACGGACTAAAAGGTCAATATTTGTTGAGTTTTAGACCAAAGTATATCGTGGCAAAAAAAGCCATACTATAACCCATGGAAAAATGGTCAAAAAAGTGATCTCTCCAAATGCTGAAAAAAGTTATTAAATAGCATGTTAAGGCTGTTTATAGTACATTCTGTTGAAAAAACGGTTTAAAAAGTCAATATTTTGAGCATTTTTGACCAAAGTTTAGTATGGCAAAAAAAGCCATACTATAGCCCAGGGGAAAATGGTCAAAAAAGTAATCTCTCAAAATCCCCCCAAAAAGCCATAGAACAGCATGTTGAGGCTGTTTATACTATAGTCTTTTGAAAAAATGGTTTGAAAAGTTAATATTTTGAGCATTTTCAACCTAAGTTTAGTATGGCAAAAAAAGCCATACTATAGCCCATGGAAAAATGGTCAAAAAAGTGATCACTCCAAATGCTGAAAAAAGTCATAGAACAGCATGTTGAGGCTGTTTATAGTACATTCTGTTTAAAAAACGGTTTAAAAAGTCATTTTTTTTTAACATTTTCGACCAAAGTTTAGTATGGCAAAAAAAGCCATACTATAGCCCAGGGAAAAATGGTCAAAAAAGTGATCGCTCCAAATGCTGAAAAAAGTCATAGAACAGCATGTTGAGGCTGTTTATACTATAGTCTTTTGAAAAAAAATGGTTTGAAAAGTCAATATTTTGAGCATTTTTGACCAAAGTTTAGTATGGCAAAAAAAGCCATACTATAGCCCAGGGAAAAATGGTCAAAAAAGTGATCTCTCCAAATGCTGAAAAAAGTTATTAAATAGCATGTTAAGGCTATTTATAGCATAGCCTGTTGAAAAAAACGGACTAAAAGGTCAATATTTGTTGAGTTTTAGACCAAAGTATATCGTGGCAAAAAAGCCATACTATAACCCATGGAAAAATGGTCAAAAAAGTGATCTCTCCAAATGCTGAAAAAAGTTATTAAATAGCATGTTAAGGCTATTTATAGCATAACCTATTGAAAAAACGGACTAAAAGGTCAATATTTGTTGAGTTTTAGACCAAAGTATATCGTGGCAAAAAAGCCATACTATAACCCATGGAAAAATGGTCAAAAAGTGATCTCTCCAAATGCTGAAAAAAGTTATTAAATAGCATGTTAAGGCTGTTTATAGTACATTCTGTTGAAAAACGGTTTAAAAAGTCAATATTTTGAGCATTTTGACCAAAGTTTAGTATGGCAAAAAAAGCCATACTATAGCCCAGGGAAAAATGGTCAAAAAAGTGATCTCTCCAAATGCTGAAAAAAGTTATTAAATAGCATGTTAAGGCTGTTTATAGTACATTCTGTTGAAAAAACGGTTTAAAAAGTCAATATTTTGAGCATTTTTGACCAAAGTTTAGTATGGCAAAAAAAGCCATACTATAGCCCAGGGGAAAATGATCAAAAAAGTGATCTCTCCAAATGCTGAAAAAAGTTATTAAATAGCATGTTAAGGCTGTTTATAGTACATTCTGTTGAAAAAACGGTTTAAAAGTCAATTTTTGAACATTTTTGACCAAAGTTTAGTATGGCAAAAAAGCCATACTATAGCCCAGGGAAAATGGTCAAAAAGTGATCTCTCAAATGCTGAAAAAGTTATTAAATAGCATGTTAAGGCTATTTATAGCATAGCCTGTTGAAAAAAACGGACTAAAAGGTCAATATTTGTTGAGTTTTAGACCAAAGTATATCGTGGCAAAAAAAGCCATACTATAACCCATGGAAAAATGGTCAAAAAAGTGATCTCTCCAAATGCTGAAAAAAGTTATTAAATAGCATGTTAAGGCTGTTTATAGTACATTCTGTTGAAAAAATGGTTTAAAAAGTCAATATTTTGAGTATTTTTGACCAAAGTTTAGTATGGCAAAAAAAGCCATACTATAGCCCAGGGAAAAATGGTCAAAAAAGTGATCTCTCCAAATGCTGAAAAAAATTATTAAATAGCATGTTAAGGCTATTTATAGCATAGTCTGTTGAAAAAAACGGACTAAAAGGTCAACATTTGTTGAGTTTTAGACCAAAGTATATCGTGGCAAAAACAGCCATACTATAACCCATGGAAAAATGGTCAAAAAAGTGATCTCTCCAAATGCTGAAAAAAGTTATTAAATAGCATGTTGAGGCTGTTTATAGTACATTCTGTTTAAAAAACAGTCTAAGAAGTCATCATTTTGAGATTTTTAGGCCAAAGTTTAGTATGGCAAAAAAAAAGCCATACTATAGCCCAGGGAAAAATGGTCAAAAAAGTAATCTCGCAAAATCCCCCCAAAAAGTCATAGAACAGCATGTTGGGTAGTTTATACTATAGTCTTTTGAAAAAATGGTTTGAAAAGTCAATATTTTGAGCATTTTCGACCAAAGTTTAGTATGGCAAAAAAAGCCATACTATAGCCCAGGGAAAAATGGTCAAAAAAGTGATCTCTCCAAATGCTGAAAAAAGTTATTAAATAGCATGTTAAGGCTATTTATAGCATAGCCTGTTGGAAAAAACGGACTAAAAGAACAATATTTGTGAGTTTTAGACCAAAGTATATAAATGGCAAAAAAAGCCATACTATAGCCCAGGGAAAAATGGTCAAATAAGTGATTGCTCCAAATGCTTAAAAACTTCACAGAACAGCATGTTGAGGCTGTTTATACTATAGTCTGAAAAAAAAAACGGTTTAAAAAGTTCATATTTTCAGCATTTTCGACCAAAGTTTAGTATGGCAAAAAAAAGCCATACTATAGCCCAGGGAAAAATGGTCAAAAGGTGATCCCCTAAAAGCTTAAAAAGTCACTAAATATCATGTTGAGGCTTTACACAGTATACCCTGTTGAAAAACGGTCTAAAAAGTCATCATTTTTGAGATTTTTAGGCCAAAGTTTAATATGGCCAAAAAAGCCATACTATAGCCCAGGGAAAATGGTCAAAAAGTAATCTCTCAAAATCCCCCCAAAAAGTCGTAGAACAGCATGTTGAGGCTGTTTATACTATAGTCTTTTGAAAAAATGGTTTGAAAAGTCAATATTTTGAGCATTTTCGACCTAAGTTTAGTATGGCAAAAAAAGCCATACTATAGCCCAGGGAAAAATGGTCAAAAAAAGTGATCTTTCCAAATGCTTAAAAAAGTTATTAAATCGCATGTTAAGGCTGTTTAAAGTACATTCTGTCGAAAAATGGTTTAAAAGTCAATATTTTGAGTATTTTGACCAAAGTTTAGTATGGCAAAAAAGCCATACTATAGCCCAGGAAAAATGGTCAAAAAGTGATCTCTCAAATGCTGAAAAAAGTTATTAAATAGCATGTTAAGGCTATTTATAGCATAGCCTGTTGAAAAAAACGGACTAAAAGGTCAATATTTGTTGAGTTTTAGACCAAAGTATATCGTGGCAAAAAAAGCCATACTATAACCCATGGAAAAATGGTCAAAAAAGTGATCTCTCCAAATGCTGAAAAAAGTTATTAAATAGCATGTTAAGGCTGTTTATAGTACATTCTGTTGAAAAAACGGTTTAAAAAGTCAATATTTTGAGCATTTTTGACCAAAGTTTAGTATGGCAAAAAAAAAGCCATACTATAGCCCAGGGAAAAATGGTCAAAAAAGTGATCTCTCCAAATGCTTAAAAAAGTTATTAAATAGCATGTTGAGGCTGTTTATAGTACATTCTGTTTAAAAAACAGTCTAAAAAGTCATCATTTTGAGATTTTTAGGCCAAACTTTAGTATGGCCAAAAAAGCCATACTATAGCCCAGGGAAAAATGGTCAAAAAAGTAATCTCTCAAAATCCCCCAAAAAAGCCATAGAACAGCATGTTGAGGCTGTTTATACTATAGTCTTTTGAAAAAATGATTTGAAAAGTCAATATTTTGAGCATTTTTGACCTAAGTTTAGTATGGCAAAAAAAGCCATACTATAGCCCAGGGAAAAATGGTCAAAAAAGTGATCTCTCCAAATGCTCAAAAAAGTTATTAAATAGCATGTTAAGGCTATTTATAGCATAGCCTGTTGAAAAAAACGGACTAAAAGGTCAATATTTGTTGAGTTTTAGACCAAAGAATATCGTGGCAAAAAAAAGCCATACTATAACCCATGGAAAAATGGTCAAAAAAGTGATCTCTCCAAATGCTTAAAAAAGTTATTAAATAGCATGTTAAGGCTGTTTATAGTACATTCTGTTGAAAAAACGGTTTAAAAAGTCAATATTTTGAGTATTTTTGACCAAAGTTTAGTATGGCAAAAAAAGCCATACTATAGCCCAGGGAAAAATGGTCAAAAAAGTGATCTCTCCAAATGCTTAAAAAAGTTATTAAATAGCATGTTAAGGCTGTTTATAGTACATTCTGTTGAAAAAAACGGTTTAAAAAGTCAGTTTTTTGAACATTTTTGACCAAAGTTTAGTATGGCAAAAAAAGCCATACTATAGCCCAGGGAAAAATGGTCAAAAAAGTGATCTCTCCAAATGCTTAAAAAAGTTATTAAATAGCATGTTAAGGCTGTTTATAGTACATTCTGTTGAAAAAATGTTTTGAAAAGTCAATATTTTGAGCATTTTCAACCTAAGTTTAGTATGGCAAAAAAAGCCATACTATAGCCCAGGGAAAAATGGTCAAAAAGTGATCTCTCCAAATGCTGAAAAAAGTTATTAAATAGCATGTTAAGGCTATTTATAGCATAGCCTGTTGAAAAAAACGGACTAAAAGGTCAATATTTGTTGAGTTTTAGACCAAAGTATATCGTGGCAAAAAAAGCCATACTATAACCCATGGAAAAATGGTCAAAAAAGTGATCTCTCCAAATGCTGAAAAAAGTTATTAAATAGCATGTTAAGGCTGTTTATAGTACATTCTGTTGAAAAAACGGTTTAAAAAGTCAATATTTTGAGTATTTTCGACCAAAGTTTAGTATGGTCAAAAAAGCCATACTATAGCCCAGGGAAAAATGGTCAAAAAAGTGATCTCTCCAAATGCTTAAAAAGTCATAGAACAGCATGTTGAGGCTGTTTATAGCATAGCCTGTTGAAAAAAACGGACTAAAAGGTCAATATTTGTTGAGTTTTAGACCAAAGTATATCGTGGCAAAAAAAGCCATACTATAACCCATGGAAAAATGGTCAAAAAAGTGATCTCTCCAAATGCTGAAAAAAGTTATTAAATAGCATGTTAAGGCTGTTTATAGTACATTCTGTTGAAAAAACGGTTTAAAAAGTCATCATTTTGAGATTTTTAGGCCAAAGTTTAGTATGGCCAAAAAAGCCATACTATAGCCCAGGGGAAAATGGTCAAAAAAGTAATCTCTCAAAATCCCCCAAAAAAGCCATAGAATAGCATGTTGAGGCTGTTTATACTATAGTCTTTTGAAAAAATGGTTTGAAAAGTCAATATTTTGAGCATTTTCGACCTAAGTTTAGTATGGCAAAAAAAGCCATACTACAGCCCAGGGAAAAATGGTCAAAAAAGTGATCTCTCCAAATGCTGAAAAAAGTTATTAAATAGCATGTTAAGGCTATTTATAGCATAGCCTGTTGAAAAAAACGGACTAAAAGGTCAATATTTGTGAGTTTTAGACCAAAGTATATCGTGGCAAAAAAAGCCATACTATAGCCCAGGGAAAAATGGTCAAAAATTGATTGCTCCAAATGCTTAAAAAAGTCATAGAACAGCATGTTGAGGCTGTTTATACTATAGTCTGAAGAAAAAACGGTTTAAAAAGTTAATATTTTCAGCATTTTCGACCAAAGTTTAGTATGGCAAAAAAAGCCATACTATAGCCCAGGGAAAAATGGTCAAAAAGGTGATCCCCCCTAAAAGCTTAAAAAAGTCACTAAATATCATGTTGAGGCTTTACACAGTATACCCTGTTGAAAAAACGGTCTAAAAAGTCATCATTTTTGAGATTTTTAGGCCAAAGTTTAGTATGGCCAAAAAAGCCATACTATAGCCCAGGGGAAAATGGTCAAAAAAGTAATCTCTCAAAATCCCCCCAAAAAGCCATAGAACAGCATGTTGAGGCTGTTTATACTATAGTCTTTTGAAAAAATGGTTTGAAAAGTCAATATTTTGAGCATTTTCGACCTAAGTTTAGTATGGCAAAAAAAGCCATACTATAGCCCAGGGAAAAATGGTCAAAAAAGTGATCTCTCCAAATGCTGAAAAAAGTTATTAAATAGCATGTTAAGGCTGTTTATAGTACATTCTGTTGAAAAAACGGTTTAAAAAGTCAATTTTTTGAACATTTTTGACCAAAGTTTAGTATGGCAAAAAAAAGCCATACTATAGCCCATGGAAAAATGGTCAAAAATGTGATCTCTCCAAATGCTTGAAAAAGTTATTAAATAGCATGTTGAGGCTGTTTATAGTACATTCTGTTGAAAAAATGTTTTGAAAAGTCAATATTTTGAGCATTTTTGACCAAAGTTTGGTATGGCAAAAAAAGCCATACTATAGCCCAGGGAAAAATGGTCAAAAAAGTGATCTCTCCAAATGCTTAAAAAAGTTATTAAATAGCATGTTAAGGCTATTTATAGTACATTCTGTTGAAAAAACGGTTTAAAAAGTCAATTTTTTTGAACATTTTTGACCAAAGTTTAGTATGGCAAAAAAAGGCCATACTATAGCCCAGGGAAAAATGGTCAAAAAAGTGATCTCTCCAAATGCTGAAAAAAGTTATTAAATAGCATGTTAAGGCTGTTTATAGTACATTCTGTTGAAAAATGGTTTAAAAGTCAATATTTTGAGTATTTTTGACCAAAGTTTAGTATGGCAAAAAAAGCCATACTATAGCCCAGGGAAAAATGGTCAAAAAAGTGATCTCTCCAAATGCTGAAAAAAGTTATTAAATAGCATGTTAAGGCTATTTATAGCATAGCCTGTTGAAAAAAACGGACTAAAAGGTCAATATTTGTTGAGTTTTAGACCAAAGTATATCGTGGCAAAAAAAGCCATACTATAACCCATGGAAAAATGGTCAAAAAGTGATCTCTCCAAATGCTGAAAAAGTTATTAAATAGCATGTTAAGGCTGTTTATAGTACATTCTGTTGAAAAACGGTTTAAAAGTCAATTTTTGAACATTTTTGACCAAAGTTTAGTATGGCCAAAACAGCCATACTATAGCCCAGGGAAAAATGGTCAAAAAAGTGATCTCTCCAAATGCTTAAAAAAGTTATTAAATAGCATGTTAAGGCTGTTTATAGTACATTCTGTTGAAAAAATGTTTTGAAAAGTCAATATTTTGAGTATTTTCGACCAAAGTTTAGTATGGTCAAAAAAGCCATACTATAGCCCAGGGAAAAATGGTCAAAAAGTGATTGCTCCAAATGCTTAAAAAGTTATTCAATAGCATGTTAAGGCTATTTATGGCATAGCCTGTTGAAAAAAACGGACTAAAAGGTCAATATTTGTTGAGTCTTAGACCAAAAGTATATTGTGGCAAAAAAAGCCATACTATAACCCATGGAAAAATGGTCAAAAAAGTGATCGCTCCAAATGCTGAAAAAAGTCATAGAACAGCATGTTGAGGCTGTTTATAGTACATTGTGTTGAAAAACGGTTTAAAAGTCAATATTTTGAGTATTTTTGACCAAAGTTTAGTATGGCAAAAAAGCCATACTATAGCCCAGGGAAAAATGGTCAAAAAGTGATCTCTCCAAATGCTGAAAAAAGTTATTAAATAGCATGTTAAGGCTATTTATAGCATAACCTGTTGAAAAAACGGACTAAAAGGTCAATATTTGTTGAGTTTTAGACCAAAGTATATCGTGGCAAAAAAAAAGCCATACTATAGCCCATGGAAAAATGGTCAAAAAAGTGATCTCTCCAAATGCTTAAAAAAGTTATTAAATAGCATGTTAAGGCTGTTTATAGTACATTCTGTTGAAAAACGGTTTAAAAGTCAATATTTTGAGCATTTTTGACCAAAGTTTAGTATGGCAAAAAAAAGCCATACTATAGCCCAGGAAAAATGGTCAAAAAGTGATCTCTCCAAATGCTGAAAAAGTTATTAAATAGCATGTTAAGGCTGTTTATAGTACATTCTGTTGAAAAAACGGTTTAAAAAGTCATCATTTTGAGATTTTTAGGCCAAAGTTTAGTATGGCCAAAAAAGCCATACTATAGCCCAGGGGAAAATGGTCAAAAAAAGTAATCTCTCAAAATCCCCCAAAAAAGCCATAGAACAGCATGTTGAGGCTGTTTATACTATAGTCTTTTGAAAAAATGATTTGAAAAGTCAATATTTTGAGCATTTTTGACCTAAGTTTAGTATGGCAAAAAAAGCCATACTATAGCCCAGGAAAAATGGTCAAAAAGTGATCTCTCAAATGCTGAAAAAGTTATTAAATAGCATGTTAAGGCTATTTATAGCATAGCCTGTTGAAAAAAACGGACTAAAAGGTCAATATTTGTTGAGTTTTAGACCAAAGAATATCGTGGCAAAAAAAAGCCATACTATAGCCCATGGAAAAATGGTCAAAAAAGTGATCTCTCCAAATGCTTAAAAAAGTTATTAAATAGCATGTTAAGGCTGTTTATAGTACATTCTGTTGAAAAAATGTTTTGAAAAGTCAATATTTTGAGTATTTTCGACCAAAGTTTAGTATGGTCAAAAAAGCCATACTATAGCCCAGGGAAAAATGGTCAAAAAAGTGATCTCTCCAAATGCTGAAAAAAGTTATTAAATAGCATGTTAAGGCTATTTATAGCATAGCCTGTTGAAAAAAACGGACTAAAAGGTCAATATTTGTTGAGTTTTAGACCAAAGAATATCGTGGCAAAAAAAGCCATACTATAACCCATGGAAAAATGGTCAAAAAAGTGATCTCTCCAAATGCTGAAAAAAGTTATTAAATAGCATGTTAAGGCTGTTTATAATACATTCTGTTGAAAAAACGGTTTAAAAAGTCAATTTTTTGAACATTTTTGACCAAAGTTTAGTATGGCAAAAAAAAAAAGCCATACTATAGCCCAGGGAAAAATGGTCAAAAAGGTGATCTCCCCAAAAGCTTAAAAAAGTCATAGAACAGCATGTTGAGGCTGTTTATACTATAGTCTGAAGAAAAAACGGTTTAAAAAGTTAATATTTTCAGCATTTTCGACCAAAGTTTAGTATGGCAAAAAAAGCCATACTATAGCCCAGGGAAAAATGGTCAAAAAGGTGATCTCCCCAAAAGCTTAAAAAAGTCACTAAATATCATGTTGAGGCTTTATACAGTATACCCTGTTGAAAAAACGGTCTAAAAAGTCATCATTTTGAGATTTTTAGGCCAAAGTTTAGTATGGCCAAAAAAAGCCATACTATAGCCCAGGGAAAAATGGTCAAAAAAGTAATCTCTCAAAATCCCCCAAAAAAGTCATAGAACAGCATGTTGAGGCTGTTTATACTATAGTCTTTTGAAAAAATGGTTTTAAAAAGTCAATATTTTGAGCATTTTCGACCTAAGTTTAATATGGCAAAAAAAAGCCATACTATAACCCATGGAAAAATGGTCAAAAAAGTGATCGCTCCAAATGCTGAAAAAAGTCATAGAACAGCATGTTGAGGCTGTTTATAGTACATTCTGTTTAAAAAACGGTTTAAAAAGTCAATTTTTTGAACATTTTTGACCAAAGTTTAGTATGGCAAAAAAAAGCCATACTATAGCCCAGGGAAAAATGGTCAAAAAAGTGATCTCTCCAAATGCTTTAAAAAGTTATTAAATAGCATGTTAAGGCTGTTTATAGTACATTCTGTTGAAAAAATGTTTTGAAAAGTCAATATTTTGAGCATTTTTGACCAAAGTTTAGAATGGCAAAAAAAGCCATACTTTTGCCCAGGGAAAAATGGTCAAAAAGTGATTGCTCCAAATGCTTAAAAAAGTCATAGAACAGCATGTTGAGGCTGTTTATACTATAGTCTGAAGAAAAAACGGTTTAAAAAGTTAATATTTTCAGCATTTTTGACCAAAGTTTAGTATGGCAAAAAAAGCCATACTATAGCCCAGGGAAAAATGGTCAAAAAGGTGATCTCCCCAAAAGCTTAAAAAAGTCACTAAATATCATGTTGAGGCTTTATACAGTATACCCTGTTGAAAAAACGGTCTAAAAAGTCATCATTTTGAGATTTTTAGGCCAAAGTTTAGTATGGCCAAAAAAGCCATACTATAGCCCAGGGAAAAATGGTCAAAAAAGTAATCTCTCAAAATCCCCCAAAAAAGTCATAGAACAGCATGTTGAGGCTGTTTATACTATAGTCTTTTGAAAAAATGGTTTGAAAACTCAATATTTTGAGCATTTTCAACCTAAGTTTAGTATGGCAAAAAAAGCCATACTAGAGCCCAGGGAAAAATGGTCAAAAAAGTGATTTCTCCAAATGCTGAAAAAAGTTATTAAATAGCATGTTGAGGCTGTTTATACTATAGTGTTTTGAAAAAACGTTTTAAAAAGTCAATATTTTGAGCTGTTTAGGCCAAAGTTTAGTATGGCAAAAAAACCCCATACTATAGCCCAGGGAAAATGGTCAAAAAAGTGATTGCTCCAAATGCTGAAAAAAATTATTAAATAGCATGTTGAGGCTGTTTATAGCATAGCCTGTTGAAAAAACGGTCTAAAAGGTCATCATTTTGAGATTTTTAGGCCAGAGTTTAGTATGGCAAAAAAAGCCATACTATAGCCCAGGGAAAAATGGTCAAAAAAGTGATCGCTCCAAATGCTGAAAAAAGTCATAGAACAGGATGTTGAGGCTGTCTATACTATAGTCTGAAGAAAAAACGGTCTAAAAAAAAGTTTTTCAACATTTGGAGCCATCACTTTTTGACCAATTTTCGACATGCTATTCAATGACGATTGTCGACTTGTTATACTGGGTTTTCAAAACGCTTTAAATATTCACTTTTTGGTCTGTTTTTCAACATGTTATGCTAAAAACTACTTAACCATGCTACACTATGACTCTTTTGGACATTCGGAAACATGACTTTTTTGACCATTTTTTCACGTTATAGTATGGCGTTTTTCGACATAGTATACAATGACTTTAAAACATTGCAAATATTAACTTTTTGGATAGTTTATTAACATGCCATGCTAAAAAAATACTTAAACACGCTGTACTATGCATCAGCAGAACTTGGCCGTATTACAAACGACGGTGAGAGTTAACTTATACAGAGGAGCAATAGAAAGCATACTGACTGGAAACATCACCAACTGGCATGGTTCATGCACGGCCCAGGACAGGAAGGCTCTACAGCGGGTGATTAAAACTGCCCGGTACATCACTGGTTCCCATCTACATCTACAGAGCATCAGTGACCTTGGTGAAGTGAGGTGTCTGCGCAGTGCCCAAAGGATACTGAAAGACAGCAGCCACCCCAGCCACAGTCTGTTCACCCTGCTGCTATCTGGAAAAAGATACAAAAGTATCCGCTGCTGAACCACCTTCTTTTCCCAGGCTCTGACACTCTTCAACTCCTCCTTTGACACCAAAAAGATGTAGCAGGATTTGAGACTCAATTTTAATTTAGTCTTCTTAAACCACATTTAAGAAAACAATAAATCTACTCTTTACCTTGTACTATAGTATGGCGTTCAAAAATCACCAAAAATCCCCCAAAATGACATAGTATAGAATGTTGTCTAAAAATCATGAAAAACTACATAGGCCAAATATCACAAAAAAACAACAGTGTTGTATGTCATCCAAAAATCACCACAAAGGACAAAGTATTGTATGGCCTACAAAAATCATAAAAAACAACATGTCCAAAAATCACAAATGCGACATAGTATATTATGGCTTCCTAAAATCATGAAAAGTGACATAGTGTATTATGTAGTCCAAAAATCACAAAAAGCCACATAAAATTGTATGTTGTCCAGAATTCACGAAAAACAACATAGTACTATGTTGTCCAAAAATCACGTAAATCAGCACATTATACAGGAGTTAGTTCTGACCAAGCAATTTGATTGGTCGAGAGGCATTCCATGAGTGCTGATATAGGAGTACAACCCAGTACAACACCACTAGGACTGTTAACTCTGCATGTGTGACTCCTCACAGCTTTTCAAAATCCATTAGGACAGGAAGGACAGGAATTTTTAGTGTGTCTTGAGCTGACTGTAAATGCACTGGAGTTACTAAAAGTGATGAGGAAGCTGTGAGGGACGGGTTTTTGGTAAACCACCGTTCACTAGGGGTGAACCAGCTGTTACAGATGTTACAAGGATGTGCAGTGAGACAGAGACACACTCTTCTGACACTATCCACAGCCTGAGAGACAACGACATACACACACACACACACACATGCTGTCTGATACGGGACTCGAGGTGACGGAGGTAACAGCAGTGAGTGGACACACACTGCAGAGACTGAGAACTGTCTGATCAAACTAGCTCATCTGAATCACACAGGCCACCAAGTTGTCTGTTAACAGACTCTGATTTCACTGAAAACACACAGATGAATGTTCACTTAGCAGTTGCTCTGTGCAAAACACGAAGACCGAGCTAATGCAGATTAGCAAGCAGCATGCAGGATGTGTTGCTAGGCAACTGTTGACACGTCCAGCGGTTGTGGAACAAATCGTAATCTGTTGTTGCATGTTACTAATAACACATGAAAGACGCTTGTAGAACTGTTGTGTAAAAGCAATATCACACTCGAGGTCATGCGTTGTGCTGTATATCATCACTCCCTTTTGTGTGATATTGCTTAAGTGTAGTATGTCGTCTAAAAATAATGAAAAATGACATAGAATGGCATCCAGAAATTATGAAAGTATTATCAAGTATTGTTTGGCGTCCAAAAATCCCAAAAATGACTCAGTATAGTGTGGCCTCCAAAAATCCTAATAAATGAAATAGTATAGTATGTTTTTGAAGAAATTATTAAAACGCCATACTAAAGTATGTCGTCCAAATAATGGTAAAATGTTTATAGTAGAGTATGCTGTCCAAAAAACCTGATAAATTGCCATAGTATGTCCTCCAAAAAAATGTAAAAATGTCAGTGTATAGTATGTCCTTCAAAATATAATAAAACATCATACTAAATGACTGAAGAAAAGACAACTGACTGGTTTGCTCTGTGGATCACAGTCAAATGTAGGTCACGAAGTAGTATCGGGTGCTAATGGAAGACGGGAAAAATAAGGTGAGAGGGAGATCCAGGCACTCCAAAAGTATGCTAATGTGAAAAACAAGGAGGATTTACATTAAAAATCCTTTATTATAGTGGCTAAAACATTAAAAAAGCCAACATGTCTCGACCAAACACTGGCCTTCGTCAGAGCTTTAAAAACATATGCATTTTGGATGTAGCCCCGCCTATATAGTGGCAGGATTGTCCAAAAAATTATAAAAACTTCATTGTATAGTAGCCATGAAAAATGTTATAGTATGGTATGTTATCCAAAAATTGCTAAAAACATCAAACTATAGTAGTTGGTCCAAAAAATGTCATAGTATAGTATGCCGCTCAAAATGGAAAAAACATCATACTAAAATATGTCGTCTAAAAAAGAATAACATGATATTATATGATGTTATCCAAAAAATGAAAAAAAAAATAATAAATCATCATACTAAAGTATGTCATCCAAAACATGATTAAAAACATCATGGTATAGTATGGTGTCCAAAAATGATAAAAAAATGTCATACTAAAGTATGCTGTCCAAAAATGATAAAAACGTCATACTAAAGTATGTATTTTACAAAAACCTCATGGTATAGAATGCCATCCAAAAAATTATGTTAACGTCATATTATACCGTTTTTCAAAAAAATCATAAAAACATAGTTTAGTATGTCATCCAAAAACTGATGACATGCAAAATGGCATAGTACATAATCCAAAATAAAAAGATTAAAAAAAGTCATAGTATCATATGTCGTCCAAAAAACACTGAAAAACCTCACAGTGTAGTAAAAAGTTCAACAAAACATAAATACATAATAGTATTATATGTCAAAAAATCATAAAAACTTCATAGTATATTGTTCAAAAATCATGACAAATTGAGTATAGTATGTTGTTCAAAAAAATAAATAAAAGTCATAGTACAGTATGTCATTCAGAAAGTCATGAAAACATCATAATATAGAATGCTGCTCAAAAAATCATGACTAAAATATCATAGCATGTAGTTAAAAAAATAATAAAAATGTCATTGTATAGAATACCTTTCAAGAAGTCATTTTAAGGTCATAGTTTATGTCATCCAAAAAAATCATCAAACGATTATAGTGCAGTAAGTCTTCAAAAATATTATAAAACATCAAACCATGTAACCAAATCATGAAAAAAACTAGTATGTTATTCAAAAAATGATAAAGATGTCATAGAGCAATAGCTCATGAAAAGATATAATCAAAATATAACCATGTAGTGCACTGCTCACATAATCAAAAACAGTATAGTATGTAAAAAAAGGTCATAGTATCGTATGTACAAAAAAAGGCATAGTATCTCATGTCAAAAAAAGTCATAGTATATGGAGAAAAAATGTCTTTGTATTCTCAGCTGCAAAAAAAACTGTTATGTATGTTAAAAAAACTCATTGTTTAGTATGTTTAAAAATGTTGAAAACAAATGTATACAATAGCATGTCCAAAAAGTCATAGTGTAGTATGTAAAAAAAGTCATAATATAGCAAGTCAAAAAAGTCATTGTGTAATGTGCTAAAAAAAAAGTGAAAGTCATAAAATAACATAGAATATAGTTTGTCTGGAAAAAAGTCATCGTATAGTATGTTGATATATAAAATTAAAGTGTGGCATGTTGAAACAAAATTATAGCATTACATTTTGAAAAAAATAGTATAGCATGTCAATAAAATGTCATAGTACAGCATGTTAAACAAAGGTTACAGTGTACTATGTTTAAAAAAAATCATATAGCATGTCTGAAAATAAGTCATTGTATAGTGTGTTGAATAAAAAGTCATATTATAGTATGGCTGAAAAATCTTCATCGCACAGTATGTCAAAGAAAATCATAGTACAGAATGTTGTAAAAAAATTATAAAATAGCATGTTGAAAAAAGTAATAAGTCAAAAAAAATTATAGTATGTTGAAAACATGTCATAGAACAGTTTGTCAAAAAAAATCCTAGTATTGTATGTCTACAGAAAGTTATATTATAGTATGTCAAAATAAATTTAAAGCATAAAATCGCCAAAGTGTAGTACTGTAAGAAAAAAATCACAGTATGGCGTGTAAAAAAGTCATAGTGCAGTCCATCGACAAATAGTCATTGTATAGTATGTCAAAAAAGTATAGTATGGTATGTGGAAAAAGTAAGTAAGTAAAAAAAAGTCAGTTTAAAATGTTGAAAAAAAAATCCTAGTTTGTCATGTCAAACAAAGGTCATAACATGTCATCATGAAGCATATTAAAAACTTCCAAAAAGGTCACAGTACAGCATGTAACAAAGCATAGTATACCATGTCAAAAAAAAATCATAGTAAAGCATATCAAAATAAGTGAATAGTATCCTAGTATATTATTGCAAGATAATGTCAGACAAAAGCATGTCGAGTAAAGCATGTTGAAAAGTTGTCATAGTATATCATGTTGAAAAAATATATTTAAAAAACAGTATAGTTTTCCTAAAAAAAGTCATAGTATATAGTATGCCATAACATGTCGGAGTATAGGATGTAAAAAAAATTGTCACAGTATAGCATGTGAAAATCAAAAGCTCATTGTATATCTTGATTTCTTTTTTTAAGCGTAGTATGTCAAAAAAGTTGAGTAAAATATTAATAGAAAAGCATGTCAAAAATATATAAATGCCAGTTTTATATGTGATTGAAAAGTATTATAGGTCATCAAAATATGAAAAGGTCCTAATATAATTTTCAGACAAAGTAAAAAATCATAATAAAGTATGTTGAAAAAATATTTCAAAAACTAGAATAATATAGTATGTCGTAAAAATAAAGTCATGGTATAGCATGTCAAATACACTGAAAAAAAATGTCTTCGTATAGTTATAAAGTGCAGTTATATAGTATGTCATACAAATAAGAAAAATCATTATATTGTATGCCATTAAAGTAAGTCATAATATAGTATTTCATGAAATGAAAAAAGTCATAGCATATAATAAGTCACATAAAAGCACAAAGAATGGTACACACAGACGGTACATGAAAACATAACGGCTCTGGCCACAGCTATCGCCAGCACAGAGGCATAACCATAGTATTCTCTTGTATGTTGCTGGCAGTGAGTTGTGTCTCTAACACTGAGCTGATGTTCCCCCTACTAAAGGCAGACCAACAGGGTTTAAACACTAACCACCAGAGGGCGACATGAGGGCATATTAACAAAAATCATTTTGGACGAAGTAGACAGAGTCAGCATTTTGCTTACTGACACGACAGCTCGCCAAAAAACAAATGACAATAAAATAAACACACCAAGAGGCAAAGTCAAGGTCACATAAACTTTATTCCTCATTCATCCAGTGATATGTAGAACTTACACAACAAACAATAATTGGGGAGTATACACACCACTACCTGCAGTTTAAAATCATAACAGAGGGGGCCAAAGTTACCAAAACTCTTCTGGTGCTTTAAGCAAATCCAGTGTTTAACCCTGTTTGATCCGAACATCTGGACAAACTGTAGAAATGCATTATCTAGACCCATTCGTTCTGAGTAAAAGGCAGTTTAAATATTTAAATGAAGCCCAACTAGAATTTGAGGCAGAAAATGTAATATTTATTCTGACTTTCATCTTGTGACCTAAATCTCAGGAATATAGGGGCATCAGAGTGAACTGTGGCTACACAGGGTTAAATACCGGATTTTCTGTTTGCATGCAGATCAAGCCAAAAAGTACCAGTTTTCTTTTTTTTGTGCTTCTTTGCTGGCAATAACAAGCAGAGTGAAAATAACAGGCAGATCAAGGCTCTATTTGACGGCTCTTTCTATGCAAGGCTCTGGTCACAAATGAAGAGCGTGGCAGATAGCCACGGCTGACATACTGATACTGTCTTTTCAACTGAACGTGCAGAATCAACGATGCATGCCTGCACTGAAGGAGAAAAAAAGCTTTTCTCCTCTTGAATAAATTGTAAAAACACGTCTTATCTGCACTGCAGATGTGATAAAATGTAAACTTTTCAGAGTGAGTTAGTTCTGAGTGTACCTTTGAGTGCAGATGAGGTTTTGTGTTCAGTCGTAGATGCTGGGTATCAGAATGGCAGCCCGTTGCTCTTTGCCCAACTCACTGATATGATATACCTCTGGTTGCAGCCTTTTGCAGACCAGGAGAGGGGCGACTGCAAACCCCAACACTGATAACTAATAACTTCAGTTCAAATAAATAGCTTCATTCACATACGCTGTATATTAGAAACCAACTTTAAAAACACATATTAGACTGAATTTATACCACAGCAGAGAATCTGAGCAGTAACCAGCTGTGACATCTGAGATCACAATCTATTCCAGTACACGGAGCTTTACAGACACACACGTCATCAGAAGCAACAGCAGCTGTAGTTCAAGGACAACAACTTCAATTTGGAGGCTCAAACACAAAAACATTATAGCAACAAAGTGGAGGAAAGAAGAGCCGGAGACTGAATTAAAGTGCAGTGTTGGATGTTGGCAGTGTTGGATTGTGGGTACTGGAGTTAATTTTGTGTTTGCAATATTGTAGTGGGCTGCTAAGATAAAACTGACCGACTCTGCTGTGCCGTATCCAGGTCTATTAATACATCCGTGACCGAGACACCATTCTGAGAGCGGAGCAGACAGGCAGATGAAGACAGGCTTACAGGCATGGATCAAACATCAGCTCTGCAGCCTTAGACAACAAGCAGACAGAGAAAGGACAGGCACAGCGGTGACAAACGGCAGCAGATGGACAGTATGAGGTGTGATTATTTTAGCTTAGAAGGCACTTGACTATGGAAACATTTCTCTCCAAGAAGCAACCGACTGCTCCTTATGCTTAGGGTTGTTGTTTCTGTAACACGTAACCTCTAATGGATGAAAGGAGGGTTGCTTTGAGTGTATTTGCAAGATAAATCTAAAGTTTTTCCAATTAACTACCATATCATAGTGTAATTAAAACATTCTCCTGTAAATACACTTTAATCTTAAAAATGTGGCTGCTCTTTGAGAAATTTGAAATTAGATTGTAGAGTTTATCAGCCTTGTAAATGTTGGTTGTTTAAATAACTTGATCTGGATTAGCCTCAAATTTCAGTGTCCTGTTCTGCTGGGATGCTGTAAATCTGAACCAAAGCATGATTAGTAGCCAGGTCTGCCTTAAAATGACAGTAAATACAGACTGCGGTCCAGTTTTACACCTCTGAGTTGTGCTATCGTTATCTGAGGATCAGTGTGGCTCTACAGCTCTTCGCTCTCGTACAGGGGGGCCGTGTGCTGGGCGGGGCTCTCCACAGTCAGAGAAGGCACGTGGCTCAGAGAGGACAGAAGCTTCAAAGTCTTTGAGCCAGGAGGCGCCGTTTTCATGGCCGGGGCTGTGCGAGCTGATAGAAAGAGAGAGGAATTTGTTATTGATCAACAACAGATGCACTCAATTTGTATTGTTTTGTTGCTTGACAAACAAAAACGTATTAAACCTGCAAAAACCTAATTTGGAACAGTTCTATTAGAGGAGGGCTAGTAAGAGTAACCAATGCTAATATATAATATTATTTACTCATTTATGATAATATTATTGTACTATAACCCTACCTCAAGTGCGAGTTCATTAATTGTCATTCCATTCATATCTGTAAGAACACATATAGTAAAGCGAAATAACGTTTCCCCGGACCAATGTGCAAAATAACACGTAAAAACAGACAGTTAAAAGACACTGCGCAGCAGTTGAAAGACACAAGTGCAATTAATAATAAAGTGCAACCAAGTGAGTGATTTAAACCTCTCTATAATTTTATAAATGTGAAATTTCAAAAACTTGGAAAAACTTACCTATATGTATTATAGTCTTTGCCACTGGAGCCAAATTGTCTGATAGCAGTTATTCAGTTTAAAAGCAATGCCTGCAGTTGTGATCCATGACGTTAGAGTTTTACATGCATAACTGATTAACTTCACGTGTAAATCTGAGGTTTTACCACAGACCTGTAATGCCTTGTTTATTTATTTTTATAACAGGAGTAACACCACTGGTGTCACCCACCGCAGCAACAGACTTTACTGCTGGACGACTGGCTAAACATTCCTGTCATGCCCGCTGTCTGAAAATAACTCTTCTGCCCTGTACACCAGAGAACAGGACAGCGCGTCATGGCTCAGTGCCAGGTATGGAATGAGCACACATTCGGAAAGACAATGGGTGCTCTCAATGTTTCACCTTCAGCTGTTAAACTCACAAAACGATTCACAAGTGATTTTACAGTTTCATTCATCTGAGAGCTGATGTGTTTGTATGTGTGCACACGCCCTCTCCAGCAACTCATTGTTCATAGTTAGAATGGATCAAACCATATCATGCAGAAAATCATGAAATATTAGTACGTCATACAAAAAAATCATGAAGACGTCACAGTGTAATATGTCATGAAAAGATATAATTAAAATGTAATTGTAGAGTATAATGCTCACACAACATTTATACAACAGCATGTCTGAAAACTTCACAGTATAGAATTTCAAAAAATGTCATAGTATAGCAAGTCAAAAAAGTCACTGCATAATATGCCAAAAAAGTAATAGTCAAAAAAGAACTTACTGGAAAAAAGTCAGTATAGTATGTCGATAAAAAATTATAAAGTGTAGCATGTTGAAACAAAGTTGAAGTATGACATTTTAAAAAAAAGTCATAGTATAGCATGTTGATAAAAACGTCATAGTTCAGTATGTTAAAAGTCACAGTGTACTGTTTAAAAAAATTCATAGTATCGCAAGTCAAAAAAATGTCAAACCATAGCATGTTGAAAAAGTAAAACAATATCATGTTGAAAAAAAGTCATTGTATAGTATGTCAAAAAAGTATGGTATGTATGTGGAAAAAGTCATCACATGTTATGTCAAAAAAAGTCATAGTTTAGAATGTTGAAAAAAAGTCATGGTCTATCATGTCAAACAAAGGTCAAAACATGTCAAAAAAAAGTCATGTAGCATGTTAGAAACTGCTATGACTTTTTTGACAGAAAAAGTATCTGGATTGGCCATGGCCTAAACAAGAGTTTGAACCTCAGTGCACTTTTGTGCCTTCGAAGTTCACCGTTGTGCTGGAAATGAATGTAAAATGATGCAAAATTCAAAAGCCTGCTATTAAAATAGTCTGAATCTACACATAATTGGGTGGGACAATTTGTTCTGAAGTGTACTGTGACTGCATCTCAGATTTTAACCATCACTGCCCCTCTCACACAGGTAATACTGACAAGCAGCCTTCTGCCAATAGCTGTGACAAGACTTCAACAGTCACCTTTTCTCCCTACAAATACTTGCAAAGATCAAACTGATCAATGTTGGAATTGTCCCTGGTGCTAATTTACTGAGATGTGTATGTACACAGAAACCTGTTGTGGTTATAAGAGGAAACTCAGCAGTGATAACATACAAAACTGTATAATAATTTAACTGCAGTGATTTTAGAGCAAGAGTCTATGTTACCTCCAACTCACACACATGCACAATAAAATCCTCTGTAGCGTCAAGCCGCACAGAGCGGATTTTACTGTCAAAAAAAGACTCGATGCATAATCTCGGCAGAGCGGGGAGCTGCGTCTAGCACGCTGCTTAGACGCGCCAAGGCACGCCTGGTAGAATCATGAGCATCGTCTGAAACATCTGCAATCAGCTGCAAAGGCCGTGATGTAGCGTTGATGGGCCCGGTGGAATTTAGCCATCAGTCAAGTTTAAGATTTAAGATGAAACTCTTGCACACAGTTAAGCTCCCTGTAAAACCTCTGTCTGTTATAAGTTCCTGTTAAACGACGATATCTGAGTCCTGATAAAAAGATAAAGTGGTCGGGTTTGCTGATCAGGTACACAGTCTAGCTCATGTGTAACAAAGGGTCAGGTAGCTGTCTGTGTGGCCTTTGTCAGTCCTCTTACTCAGCTCGCTCTCCACAAAGCAGATGCTGTGTTATGTGATAGAGCAGAAACCTAATAGCTGTGTTGCATTTTCCTCCAGTGAGCTCTCTCATCACTGGATGCCCTCCACACTTATCGCTCTGACTCTGTGATTATGCAGTATTCTCTAGGAAAGCGGAACAGCTCAATGCCGCGTGCGTTCATCAAGTTTCTGCTCGATCATGTAACACAGCCTTTGTTTGACGCGCAGAGCTGGATTCGCTGTAGCGTGGAGCACGCAACATTCTCCATCTGCTGTTTAATTTTACAGCCTGGGCTACTATGGCAACTCTCTCAGCTATCTCATACAAGAGATAGCTGAGATGGGCCCTTTAAAGTAAATTTGCATAGAGAGATGAACACACACAAGGTGGACTTACTGCCGACATCCAGCCTGGCGTTGCATGTGGACATTCCAGCTTCATTGATGGCAGAAAGAGTGTACCAACCAGCATCAGACTTCATCACTCTCTCTATCAACAAGCACTGCCGGCCTGAACCGTCCTGATACAGACTGTGGACAAACAAAAAAAGACACAAATGTTCATTTCAACACGAAGTTAGCACATGATAGTCAAAGCATCCTGATGCAGGCTGAGCATTTCAAAGAGCTAAACACATAAATTATTTAGTCATTCATTATCTGTAACCTCTTATCCTGGTACAATATCAAATATTGATTTAACGTATTTGACACGTATGTCAATTTTGCTTTGTACGCCCAAGAGGATAAAGCAGGATAAACTTTGTATATGTGCAGTTTTTTTTAAATTAAAAATATAGTTTCAATTTTCCATCACAAACCACAACTACACAATAAATAAACCTCTTCATTCTCATGTTTTTATAACATTGACGCTCACTGTGCACATTGTTTTACCTGTGCAGAGTACTTTTTTTAACACTGGCATGTCCCTAGAGATTATTTTTCATGGCAAACAGACCTACTTTTATGTTTGCCTGTGTTTACAAAAAAGTAAATATTTTTTAATGCTTTTTAATGCTCAAAACGCTATAAATAAATTACAGCAAAGAAAGTGACAAACTGTACAAATGCGGCACCATTGGCCCATCAGTAAATCAGCAATAGCTGAGTCATTTGGCCACATGGGGGCAGCAGAAACAAATTTTGAAGACAACACTGAACTATTATCTTCTTTTAAGTTGATTTGTGAAAACAATTGTTGTCTACACATTCGCAAGAGAACACATATTGCTCTATTCGCTTTCTTTTAGCTATGCTTTTAGTGTCTGTGTCAATTCCTGAGGAAAAATATCTGACTCTTTAGCTGCTCAACTATGTTACATAAACTAGGTGCTAACTGTGTCTGTCTGTCATTTGGTGCTGGGCAGGTAGTGAAGAGCAGCTTTTTAAAGCAGCTTTTTTTTCCACTGACAACAGCTGCCAACTCTGGTTGAAAAAGGTGCTGATAATAGTGGCAATAGCGAATCAAACAGTGACATAGCAGGCCCTAAAACCAAAATAACCTGAAAGTCACTGTAAAGCTGTGGAGCTCAGGGGAACCCCAGGGGGCTGCTTTGGGTTCATTGCTATGAACATCATCTTTCTTTTGCTGATTTTTTGAATTTTTGCCTATTTTAGAATTTGACAGTGAACATTAACAGGCTACAAAAAAGTGAAAAGAGTGATGGGTGCGACATGCATTGATCTTATTAAGGAAATATTTAATCATCCTATTCTCAAGCAAATGTGAACAAAATCAACAGGAATGAGGCAGAAAACTAAATACGCATGTACCTTCAGTATTATCTACTGAGTTTCAGGTGCAGTAGTGGAGAGGAGTAGAGGAAGAATAAAGGTGAAATGTACTACTTCAACTGACCCACCTCATTCTGTTTGGGTCAATCCGCAGCATGTCTTTATCCTTCTTCCAGAAGAGCTGCGGAGGAGGTGAAGCGTCGACTTTGCACTCTAACCTGACAGTGTCGCCCTCTAAAGCTCTGGAGTTCGACATCTTCTGGGCAAAGGTGGGAGGACGGAGAGCCTCCTGGGCTGCAGAGAGGAGCACAGCACAAGTGATTAAACTATCCCCTACCCTGAACAAGATCCTTGCAATGTAGGACTGGTACACATGAATAAACCAATTGTTATTAAGGTGCACAGTGATGTTAATTCTATTAAAGAGACAGCATTTCCAGCCAAAATGACATTTTTACCTAATACATCGAGCCTCATGGTGAATCTGCTCTCCCCTGCTCGGTTCCTAGCCACACACTCATAAACGCCGGCATGGTGCACAGTGACGATCTCTATGATGAATGAGTGCATCCCTTTCTCACACACCAGCATCTTATGGTAGTCATCTGGACGAATGGCTTTACCGTCCAGGTACCAGCAGACATCTGGAGTAGGCAGTCCTCCGACCTGGATTGTTAACAGAGAGAAGTTTCCACGTTAATTACCTTTGTATGACTGCACAATTATTTGCACTGATATTTATATTAGTTGTAAAAGGGAGCCTTTGAACTGAGATTAATATGGACTTGAGTATATTTGTGAAAAGGTTCTCAATACCTTTTTACATACCCAGATCCCCTACAGCAGTCACTAGGTGGGTTTCCATTACAGATTTGCACAAAACTTAAGTGATATTTTCCAAATTTCAATAAAACACAATTGCAAGATGACTGTGTTTCCACTTCGTGGTGCTATGCGACTCTTCTCTCGCGATAACATTCCAAGAAGCGTCGCAAAGGATGTTCAAAACATTAGCAGGTTTCTATTGCAGCCACTCAATACAGCCAATTTAATATCGCCGTAATTTCTTTGTCCCTACAAAAGAGTACATAAGTACATAAGAGTTAAGATCTCGGTCTCTTCCTCCGTACACATGTTTTGTAGAACGTCACGTGACTTTGTTGTACTTTTTCTTCTTCCTTCAGTTAAATGGTGGTTGGCATCCATAAAGTCGCATTACCGCCACCCAGTGTTACACATCATATGAGCTGTAAAAGCGATGACAGTGTTTCCACTGCAGTGTTGCGAAATATGGCTTTTAACTTTATAAATGGGAGTTTTTCGAAATTGATCTATTTCCATTAGGCGTATTTTGTATTCGCAATTTTAATTTGTGAAATTTGAGGGTTAATGGAAACCTGCCAACTGTCAGCAGGCTTGATTAGGCCACTTGTACCTTGTTAGTCAGAGTGAAGTCATCAATTAGGTGTCTGATCTCAACAGTTACAAATGAAATGTCTTTCAAAACAGGTT
Source organism: Plectropomus leopardus (assembly GCF_026936395.1). Lineage (NCBI taxonomy): Eukaryota > Metazoa > Chordata > Actinopteri > Perciformes > Serranidae > Plectropomus > Plectropomus leopardus. The sequence continues at coordinate 32,364,084 of NC_142183.1, read as the reverse complement.
TTTCATAAACTAGGTTTGTGTGTTTGTGTTTGTTTTTTGTCTTAACCTGGTTTATTGGTGGTAGGGATGAAAACATGAAGCCTTTGATAGTAATGCATGCATGTGTGTGTGAATGAGTGATTCACCTTGAAGTCAATCCTACAGAAGCGTCCCTCCTCTACAGTGAGGTCTGAAGGGATCTGCAGAAAGCGAGGAGCGTAACATTTCTCCTGGATAGCTGAGCCCTCATTTCCCCTATCTGTCCCTGAGTGGCGCCTCCCCCTGCAGGGAGAGAGGGATTATTTATTCAGAACTTTACTCTAACTCACTTTCAATTACTTCATTTTACAATCCAATGACAACACACACACAAGTTTCCTGCTCTGTCTCCGTCCTCAGACAGCGTGGCTGCTGTCAGCAATGATGTGATCCTACTTCCATGGAAATAGGATAGATAAAAACTGTTAGCCGTGGTCATTTGACATTTTGGCCTACTGCTGCCTTTTACATAATCAATGGTATTGATGTCTTTGCACGGTGAATACATGTATTTAATATTGGCATCCTCAGGGGTGACATGTTACAAAATGAGAACTCGGATTACTTTTTTATTGTAAAAAGTAGCTGCATTTGTTTTGCTATTAATCAGTTATTTAGTTACACTGTAAAATAAGCAATCCATTACTTTAATTAAATTTTGTTGCTATTAATTGTATAATTGTTGAAACATAATGAAATGTAGGTAAATGGGAATGTCAGTTCTAGTCTCATTCTATTTCTATGGCCATTTTTCCCTCCTGACAAACAGTTGGAGTTATGTGACATGAGAAATATTCATGGCATAACACAATGTGGAGATGACGTAAACACAGGCTATAAGTAGAGATGAAACTAAAATGACCACCTTGTAGTTGTATGCCTGTCACTTACAGTTTACATCCATGTCTGTGAAAACATGAATGCTTCACACATGCTTCAAGGTGGACACTCGAGATTGGTGTCACCAATTGAGTATCTGGCTAAATGTCTCCCCTTCTGCTCCTGAGTTCTGACACTGAATAGTGGCCTGTTTTGCAGAACATTATGATGTCACAGTGAAGCTGGCCTTTGACCTTTTGGATATGAAATGTCATCACTTCATTGTTATATCCTATGAGACATTTGAGTGACATTTTGTCATAATTAGTGGTAGAATTCTTGAGTTATGGCCAAAAACATGTTTTGTGAGGTCACAGTGACCTTTGACCTTCAACCACCAAAATCTAACCAACTCATCATTGGGTCCAAGTGGATGTTTGTGCCAAATTTGAAGGAATCCCCTCATGGAGACATTGCTTTCACGAGAATGAGATGGATGCACATACATACGGATGGACAGACATCCCGAAAACATAATGCCTCCTGCCTCTGCATTTGCTGGCATGGAGGCATAAAAGTACTTTGCTGTAAATGTTTGATTCTTATGTATAAAATCCTCCTATTTCTACTGCAAAGACTGATTATGATGAAGAACTGCATGGAGTGAGTGTATACTGCCACTCTAGATGAGAATCTCAAAAGAAAAAAAATCACCAATACAATTCTGGAATTCTGAGTTAATAATATTGATATATAAATCATTTTTATTTACCATAGTCCACCTGTGTGTCTTCCTTCTGGTGACTCTGGCTGTAACAGAAAATAGACCAATATAAGCAGAGGTAATCACAGGTTTTAACTTTGAAAATGAACCGTACTGGTCAACAGCTTGACAAAAAGCCAGGAGGGTAACTCTGTGTGTGTGTGTGTGTGTGTGTGTGTGTGTGTGTGTGTGTGTGTGTGTGTGTGTGTGTGTGTGTGTGGATTCTGACACAATAGTCCTGTTGTTACCAGAGAATGAAAGGGGCTCGTTCTCAGAAAGCAGGCAAGAAATAGCCGCTGACAAATGTGTGTCTGTGTGTGTGTATATGCATGTGTTGTGTGTGAAAGTGAAGAGAGGCAGAGGGAGAGAGAGAAAGAGAAAGAGAGAGAGAGAGAATAGATGGTGCAAAGCCCTGTGAGCGACAGAAGCTTTTTGACAGAACAATCCTGTGCGTGCACAAACACCACACACACACGTGCACACACACACACACACACACACACAGTGAAAATTGGTCAAAATGACAGCATGAGACAGCTCACTGGGGCTGCTGATTATACTGCCAGGCTTTTTCAACTTTGGGCTCAGAGGCCCTTAGAGGGAAACTGGCTCCCTGTGCAGCCATTCAAACCCAAATGACTGTAATAATGTGTGGTCTTTACTTAATAGCAAAATGAAAGCTAATGGGCTTTGGACCAGAGCCAACATAAATGTGTGTGCAGCACAGTCAGCGCTGCAACACACATCAGTATAATCAGGAACACGCTGTTAGAAATGATGAGATTAAGCGATTTTTTATGGATTAAGATGTCCACTCACTGAGTAAAAGTTTGTTATCGTACCTGGTCGAGTTGTGAGTCTGAAAGACCGTCTTGGTCAAACATGTAGTTGGCGTTGTCTGGACCCAGCAGCCTACGAGCCATACGCTCCTCATAGGACAGTTTCTGTTCGAAAATGAAGCTTTATACTGTTAACTGTAGTTTTTCACGCTGACAGAGAGCGTGTTGTGACTTGTTTTGGTAAACTTCTGTAGTTGTGCATTGTTTTTCAAAAAGGCACACATTGTGTTAAGTGTGAATAGGCTGGAGTTTGCGTGTTGGTTGGGGGAATGTTTTTTGACAAATAAAATGTAGGATTTTTGAACTTCCAACACCGTTTGCATGACACACAAACATGCACACACAAACACACAAACCTGGTTGCTTCTCCTCCGGGCCTCCTTTGAGCGCAGCTTCTTTTCCAGATCCTGAATGAGGGCGTCTTTGGAGCCCTGAATGTCTTCATCTGTGGAGCGAGCAGAAGAAGGCCGAGGAGTAACAGACTTCTTCAGGATGGGTTTGGGAAGGCTGGTGATAGGGAGAGAGAAGAGGGAGGAGCAGAGGTTAAACAGAGAACAACAAGAGAGAAAAGACCATGAAGAGAAGACTAGCTGAATGCTGCAACAAGCTTTATCTAAAACTTCAGGAAATAAACGTTTGTCATTAGCTGACTCGTGGAAAAGTGCTATGACCTATATACAGTACAGGTTGTTGTGTGAGAAATTTTCCCTTGTCTGTAAACATGTGACTCACATGCTTGGTCCTCCCTTGTAGCTGGCGGGCAGAGAGACCACAGCAGGCGGCACTCTGTTCTGACCATTGGGAGTGTTTGGCTGTGGGAGAGAGGAGGAGGAGGAGGAAGGAGAGAGAGGGGAGTGAGGGAGGGAAGGGGACACAGGCAGAGGCTGCTGAGGGAGGGATGAAGGAGAAGAGGAGGTCCTGATGGGGAGGAGAGGGCTGGAGGGGGCAAGTGGGGAGCGGGAGGGGGAGGGGGAGGTGGAGGGCTGGAGACGGTTGGAGTTGGGAGACAGCTTGGAGGAAGAAAAAGGGGAGAAGGCGGACTGGGAGGGCAGCACGGAGCAGAGGTAGGCAGCAGGTGCTGACATGGTGTCCTGATTGGCTGGCAGGGTGGCGCTACCAAGGCCGGTGGCACTGGGGATGCTGGGGGTAAGGGTGATGGTGGAACGCATGGTGGTGCGGGGGAGAGAGGATGAGGAGGCAGGGGAAGAGGAGGAAGAGGCGGTGGTGGCAGAGGGACTAAGCAAGGGGGCAGCGGAGGAGAGAGGAGGTGCAGAAGAGGAAGCCGGGGTGGAGATCGGAGAGCTGAGACTTGATGAGGAGGGAGAGGACTTGGCTGTGCCGTTGGCCTGGGTCTGGATCTGGATCTGACTCTGGATCTGCGGCTGCGGGGCAGACTGGGTTTGGTTCTGATTGAGGCTTAGTGTTTGAAACTGAGACTGGGTCTGTGACAAGGACCTGGACATGGACTGAGTTTGAGAGAAGGACTGGCTTTGTGCAGACCTCATTTTAGCTTGACTCTGTGTCTCCATAACATTGGGACTATTTTGGAAGCTACTGAGGTTCTGTTGGGAGTTATTCTGGTTCTCCTGGGCCTCTTTCAGAACACTTTCATAGCTGGGTGCCTGGAAGGCCGGCTGTGATTGGATGAAATGCCTCGGTCGCTCATAGTTAAAGGCACTGGGAGGGAAGACGCTGGGAGTGAAGGTGGGCAGGTCTGATAAGTTCATGTTGTTGCCTCCTGACTGGGAGGACTGGAAGAGAAAAGACAAACACATATACAAAAACTGAATAAAGGTGGAAATTGTAACATTTCTTCGAGTCTAGTGTAAAACATTCTAAGGACGTCTTTTTCATATTTATATTCGCTGGGTTAATTAACATGCTTCTTGAATACCAAATGTTAAGAATATTCAAGGTGGAGTGAAAAATGCTGGGAGGTTTTTGTTCTTGACAAATAATGTCTGATATATTTTCCTGCTGTTCAAAACGCAAACATAAGACAGGCTCTTTAGGATATTCACATGAAAAATTTATCAGCTACACACCCTAAATAAACATCTATGTATAAGCAGGAAGGAAAAAAAATAGGCATACTGTATATTGCAGACTAACTTGGCAGCATACAGTATGGATGCATTTACTCAATTATGATCTAGTGTTTCTCTCTTTAGTCTGTGTAAATAATAATTTCTCATTTAACCTTTTAAACTTGACATAATAGAAAAAAGCTTCTAAAAGGTCATAAAACATGTAAGAAATGTTCTTACAGTGAAACTGAGCTTGCTTGGGGTGAACAGCTTGGGTGTTTGGGTTTTCTCCTGCACTTGGGCTGGTGGTGGTAGTGAGGGTGGAGGGGGAGGGCTGGGCGTACAGGAAAGGACAGTGACCTCTGGTGACCTTTGGTCCTCTGAGCTCAGGGCACTTCCCTCCTTGCTGCCACCGTAGGGGTCCTCAGAGGAGTGGTTGGCCGGCTGCGGCTCTGGAAGACTGACAGACAAAATACAGCATGCATGTAAAGATCTGAACATATTTATGAAAACCACAGGTTCTGGGACTGGAGGCAAGCACAGTATCAGGGGAGTTGACGGGTGAGATTAGGGTTGGGAAAGGTCAATTTGTGTGTGTGTGTGTGTGTGTGTGTGTGTGTGTGTGTGTGTGTGTGTGTGTGTGTGTATGTGTGTATATATGTGGTTGCAGTGGTTGTCATGTTGGCATCACACTCATCTGATGCTGATTCTGAAGCAGCTGATGCTGGTAGTCATCTCACCATAATTTTTCAGCAGAAAACTTTGTGACTCAACCTTTATTACTATGAAGGGCTGAGATTTTCACTATCAAGACCATTATGTCAACTGCTGCACAACATTAAACATCATCTTAAACTACAGAATATATGCTCCAGTAATGCTGCAACGGTACTACTGGGACTGTCTAATGAGAGTACCAGATATCAATGGTTCTACTCCCATTTCAGCCCACTCAGTAGTTTTCTTCCTGGCTGGTCTTCTACTTTTATTCTAGGAAAGAATGTTGTTCCCATGACTACCACGTAGTCTGGGCTACGCAGGAGCATAATGACAATAGCAGTCTCTCTGATCGCTCTCTCTCAACACACTCATTTACTTACACACACTTGCTCAGTGTTTTTTCTGCAGTTCTCCTGGTCCCCTGAGGGCACAAGACAGTTTTGGCCAGCAATCATTAGCTAAGTCTAAAAAATACACTGATGAATGGTCATGTTTTGTACACTGTGTATTTCTAAATCCTGATTATGAGTGGACGGATACAAGTTAAACCAAGTAGTCCAGACAATAAGAATCCTGATTCTGTACCTTGCAATAATGAGCAAAATTTTGAGTTTGAGTGTCTAAAGTCACTTTTTTGGAAGTTTCATGAACTAAAAGAAAAATGGAAACATAAAAGTTCCTTGGTTTGGGCTGTAACTGTTGTGTATTTGTACCGAACTGTCACGGTTCAAAGGTCACAGTCCGGTGCAGGCAGCCACACGCAATATAAATACATGGTGTGTAGATCGATACACGTAATGCAGAACCTACGCTTACAAGTGCAAATTCCGCCCTAACACTTTCAGCTTTAGGGCAGTTTCAACATGAGGTTAGTAAAAGAGAGCCAGTTAAATTATGATGAGCCTAAATACAACACTGGTGCCAGAAGAAGGGCCTGCAGGTTCTTGGTCAGCCACAAAAGCACTGTAGGGATTTACGTATAAGACGAGGACATTGTGTCGGTGTTGCTCCACTGTTCTGGGATGAGAGTGGACACATCCAACATGCTAATGCACATAATAACATCATGCAGATGTGCCAGTCACCGGGTTGAGGAAAAAGCCACCTATATTTTGTATTTTCAATGTAATAGCATAAGTTATGCCTCAGATAACCTGTTGTGACCTAATGCATTTTGGCAAAGTGTTCAGTTTTCATACAGAAGTGTATGAAATGTTCCTTACTTTGCTAAGGTAAATAATTTACCTAAGCAGTCAGCGGGAAAAATGTTACTTCAGTCCTCTGCAGGAGAACTGTCTGTCTTTGACACTTGCACTACTGGTCTGATATAGATAAATTTAAAAATATATCCTTATGCATTTGGTTGTTTTTTGTTACGCTGTGTTGAAGTCACACCTGACTATGACTTCTAATCCAGGGTATGAAACGAGTGATGACTTCTGTGTATTGATACACACCTATTCGTGGAGGATGCTTTCTATAATCTGACTTGTACTTTTTGTGATAGAGAGTTGATGTTGGCTAGAGTGACCAGACATTCTGAAAAATTTGGAATAGTCCCAATTTACGCACAGCTGTACCAGATCTAAAAATCGTGTACTGTCTGACCGTTGAGGCAATAATAATGGATATAAAGCACACCCTAAAACAAAAGCTGTCTGCATGCTGCAAGACTGGACTGGACTTGAGATTTGAAGGTAAAAATGCTGAGGAGACCTGACTTTGTGACTTCGTATTTTGAATTAAAAACAGAGATACATGCAGCACACTACAACAATCTACTTCTGTCACCACAACAGAGAAGACTCTGAATTCAAGTAAGATATTTTATCATTATATTAACAATTAGTTTAAATTAATTAGTAGATCAATTTTATGATTCCTTAAACCATTCTGATTACATCACTTATATAGGCTTTAATTTGTGCTTTTAATTATTAAAAATACTGTCCTGTTCATTTTTCTAGAATAGACCTCTGCAAGGGTATTATTTATGTTTTTCACCTTGTCTTTTGCACTTGTAAGGCTGTTAATAATAACAGATAATAACAAGTTTAGACCAGGCAACGACATTTGGTTGGAAAATTGTCAGAAAAATATCTTTTAAAAAATGCATTTGTGCTCCTACGGCTTAAAGACAATCTTAGCTGATGAATATTTGTTTATATTGACAGTATTATACCTGTGCATAATTGTTCATGCATCTTGTGAACACAGCCAGGAGGACACTGAGCTTCATCTCCTAACATTTATGAAACAGATTATTAACACACAGTTATATAACTTAATCATTGGGCTTAGTTTTCCTCATGCCGACAGCTGACTTCATGTAAAAGAAATTCAGTGTTGAGTTTAGACTTTCACATGTTTAACTGTTGATGACACTGATGTGCTGGGGGCCACGCGCACTGTGGTCACGTGACCATAGCATGTGTTTTACTTTCTTTAAATGATACTTTGTGAGAGTAATCATGTGCGTGTGTTTGTGATTTAATACCCTGATGGTATACAGTATGCATGTGTGTGCGCGCACACATTTGTATGTGTATTTGTGTTTGTGTGATTAGGTAGGCAAAGTTATATTGGTCTTGGAATTCGGACATCAGCTGGCAGGTGCAGACGCTCTACTGGTGACCCAACCCCTTCAAAACACACACACATACACACACACACACAGTGCATGGCATTGTGGGTAGGAAAATGCGACGATGACCCAAGTCCTCTGTATGACCGGCGACAACAGAGAAACGACAATATGAACACTGAAGAGGTTGATAAGATAGAACAGATTTACATAATTTGGTAAACTTTCTGGAAAATAAAATTCTCTCCTGGATTCTCAAATACATCAACACTGTACTGAGATGCAATATTTATATTGGGTGGTAAGGGATAAAATAAATAATTCTCAATGAAAAAGATGTTGTGAATGAGCATCATTTTTCTGCATTAATTAAATTTTTCCATCTAACGTTGATTGAATGAAGCATCTCTATCAACCGAACAAGGTTATATAAACCGACTGTAGTAATTAACCTTCAGCTCAGCCTAAGGGCTCATTTACACTGCATTTTCATGCAAAAAGAGATAAATCTGTTTCAACCTTTGTGAATGTCACTGCCCTCATACTCTCATGCATCCTTTGTGATAGCATAGATACAGAAAATAGATGGCACTAGAGGGCAGAGTCAAAAGTTTCACCTGACAACAAACAAGGCAACGGTGAAGGAAGCTTAAATTATGCTACACTGCCCCCATGATTTCCAGTGGCACTGCTCAGTTTCATCCCTAAGCTTTATACAAACGTGCACAACTACAGACAAAATGAACGCAGCGTATGGACAGAAGGCTTTGTCTGTCTACATATCTAACGTTAAGCATAAATGAGCCCCGAGTGAGAGTGATGTCACAAAACTGTTATTTCTAACTGCCATTTTCAATATTATGAGGAAAATTGACATACAATTGTTTTGTTTTGGGTTTTCTTTCTCTTAAATGATAAATATCAGAAGACTATAACATGACAACTTTTTTTCTTGGTTAGTAGTAGAAAACAGCACAAACACTGTAGTAAACATTAGGCTAATGATTACAAAAACAGAGCTCAGCTGGTATTGGTGTATTGTTACTGCAGAAAATGTTACTGTGCATTGAAAATGTGTCAAACATTCAGATCAGATATGTATTGATACAAATGTATAGTTTTGCTAAGGACCAAATAAACTGTCCAATCATAGCTCTTCCTTTACATATTTGACCATTCTATCTTTTAATAGAGTTTGTCTAGTAAAAACATTTTGGTGTTCAATAGATGAATAATTTCAAACATTTCACATTAAAATGTTATTAGTTAGTCAGAGTTAATTCCAAAACATAAAACATTACACAGTCACTCTTAGATATGCTATGATGCAGAAGATCTCAAAGCAAAAGGACAATTTGTTTTTAAAGCTGAAAGTAATCTTTATCCAACCATTATAACTTCAAGTTCTCATCATTTATCAGAGCATTATTTTACTAGAAAAAAGTCAAAATCAACAGTAGCTCCAGACACCATATATAATATATTTGCCTAATCAAATAAATCAATGCAACAATTACATAAACCTCTGGTTGGCCAGAGAACCTCAACATGACCTTAAAAGCCAGACTGCTGCCAAAAGCTTATGAACAACTGTTGTTGTGTGAAGCACTGCGGAGGGGTGGGGGTGGGGGGTTTTGAAGGACACGGACGCCATGTCTGCACTTCACATTACAGATGAGATCATAGCCCTGGACTCTGATATAGAGTGGACACATTACACTCCAGCCAAACATATTTCACACCATGAAATACACACTGGGTATGAATATGAACCAAAAGATCAAGTCAAAGTTACCAAACTGAATCAAACATCAATGAAACAAAATCTCAAAAGCTAAAACACTACTTTATACATCACTAAATTACATCTGCTCTGTGGTCGGCTTCTTCCCTGCGGTATTTTTCATCTGCAGCGATATTACTGAACTTTATGTGGCATATCTATATCCGGTATTTCTTAAAAGTTGAGAATATATTTGTGGTGCAATATTAAAAACTGCAAAAACAATTGTATTTACAAGCTAGTGTCTAAAGGATGAGACTAATTTCCACACTTTGAGCGCACATCAATGCACCATCCCAACAGACATGTTAATCAGTCACTTCAGTCCTCGCAGTGTTTTTAGTATTTCCTCAAGCCTACTAAAGAAAGTAAATAAAATCATGAGTAGGGCACCCATGGAACCATAAAATAAAATCAATAAATGAGACACACTACTAGTAACTGCCTCACATTTGATAAAATAAATCACAGTGCCATATGTTCACCAATATGAGCTTCAGTATGACTGCAGGTGAAGGGTTAAGTCTGAAGGACACACAGCCCATATCACCACTCAACAGATGAGCTCATAGCATATTCTAAGGTACCACTTGGCTAAAGTATGGGCTGTCTGGCAGACAGCAAACACAACTCAATAGCACAATGAAGACCAACATTTAAGGTGCTTCCCTAAGTGGATCCCTGAGGCAGCTCCAGATGATTTCCAGGAAAGTGACAGTTATTTCAGACAGAATTTCAGTTCACTAAAGTAGATATGTAGCCGATGTGGAGATTTCTACAACTCCAACATCATCTGCAATTACTGTGTTTTGGGGTTGTTCAGCTACAATTTAAAAGACAAGTGTTGAGAGGATTATACACCACATTTGCAGAGGAGACCTCTAGCCAGCAGTGATTTTTATTGAGAATGACGTCGATGGATAGCTTAATTGAAATTACCTGACGGCTATCTCCCCTTACCCTGTTTGAAAGAGCTCTAAGCCAGATGACACAAAGCCCCCAAAATAGACTAAAGTCCACTTTCCAAGTGCTCCCAACATAGTTTGACCTTTTCAGGAGGACACAGCGCACACACAGGACGTTTCCATGAAATAAACAAGGAAGGAAAATTAGCTTGTTTAAAGATTAACGCAGATGCAGAGATACATTAACGTAGAATTAAGATGTTTAAACGGCGACGCCACGGTTGAAAAGCAGCTGCCAACTGTTTAAAGACGAAGAGGACGTTTTCTTACCTCGTTAAAGTTTCTGCACTACCGTCCCTAAACTTCACCAACGTGAATTTACCGTCTGAATGAAACTGGACTTTCCCTGCGTGAGGGGGGATCCACACTCAGCAGCGGGAGGCTGGACTGCAACAGGTGACACCGCGCGCTCACGGGAGGGGGGGCAGACGGGTCGCGCGGGTGCAGCTGATTGGTTCAGTTTCCCAAACGCTCAGCATCGTCATCACTGCATCCATTCAACCTCGCTTAATATAGAACCATTTTTACCACTTGTATTCCACATTTATACTTGAATCTTTCAGATATATTGATAAATACCGGGGAGGGTTTTTTTTTGTGGTGACACCTTATGTTTTGCATATGTTCAGTTTGAGAATTGTAAATAAATAAATAAATGAATAGTCTAATATACGTATAGAGCATCCCATCTGACTGAAAGGATGCCCTTTTTAAAAATGTTATTTTCTGTTTATTCATGTTCTTTTTAAAATTAGTTAGTGTTTTACAGCCTCTCTCAAAAGCTGTGTTCTTTGTTATTATGTCATCATCATTCCTATTAGGTAAGTCGTTTGAAGACCGAAAGGAAGAAAGAAAGAAAGAAAAAGAAAGAAAGAAAAAGAAAGAAAGAAAAAGAAAGAAAGAAAAAGGGATCTAGGTGTTGCTGCTTGATTTTTAGAGTTTTAGATAATTTTAGAATATACAACAGCGACCTCATGTGGAGCCATGGAAGAACTACAACAATGTAAATGACCTTTTGTTAAGCATTTGCTGCTCTTAAACAACTTAATTTGAAGAAATGTGCTCAATTCTAACAATAAAAAAATACATTTTTGTGACTGACAACTACTTGCAGGAAGAATAACAGTGCAAGTTGATTTAAGTTCTACATAAACTGTGTTGCAAGAAGCTAAAATTATAAGGTCAAGGGTCAAAGAGGATTCCTGCCTGTGCAAGAGTGCAAGAAAAATAAGGATTGTGACTGTTACTCCAAAATAAAACCATTTCATGGAATGAACAGGGTACAGTTCTACATCCTGCTCCAACCTCTGGACATACAATAACACCTGGATCCAGAGTCTAAATCCACACTATAAGCTCTGAGGCTCTGAGACACTGTAATGCTCACTGTAAATAAAATGAGAGACACCTAAACCAAAGAAAGTCACTGACTAATGCTGGTGTGTGTTTGGTGTGTGTGTGTACCATCCACTCACTCTGCAGTAGGGACGTTATCCTCCACAGAGCTGTCCGGCCACTCAGGCGGGGGGAGGGTCATGGATTCAGGCAGCTCAGATGGAAAGTCTTCGCTGCTCTCTCTGAAGGAGGAAGTCTCCTGTTGGAACGCCGCCTCCTTTTGCTGTTGGGCAGAAACCGCTTCCTGCTGACAAACAGCCTCCACCTCCAGCTGCTCCTCCAGGTCTGCAAGAGATGAGTAACTCTAAATTCAAGACTGATGGTTTATACGGTATCACTGAATTCAACAGGTGACCTTTTATTAGATACATTTTGGTGCTGTATAAATGGACTGTCTGACCATTGTAAACTTCCAGCATTGCTGAGCAGGAGACTGTGCCGAAGGGGTTGTGGGCCACACATTTAAACAGGCCGGAGTCTTCTGGAAAGGCCTCTGTGATCACCAATGTACACAGCTCCTCTGAGAGGGTGACAGAACAACGTTAATGCAGTTTTTCATGAAATCAAAAGTGACGTTTATACACATGATTAAAGCTGCACTGTGTAAAGACCAAATAAAGTACTCTTACTGAGTATAGAGGTGACTAATCAAAATACAAATTCTCGAGAAAGCACTGAATGAACAAGAGCATGTTACATTTATTACTTAATACGTCTAATTAACAACATATTACATGATTGCACCATTTAAGTTCAAAACAATTACAAGTACACCCTGCTGACAGCAGTTCTGAGCACTACATTTGAAATATAATGTGAAATATAAAACCATATGTCAGTCCAATAGCTTTAACCTCTGTGGCTTGTGACCCCTTATAGTGAAGCTAATCCCTCATCACAGGCGTGGCCTTACCCTGGACATCCAACCAAAAGAGTCATTTTCATGGAGGATTTGTTCCATTATGAATGCCATCAGGGGACCAAAGAAGTGAAACTATTCAGTTTTTCACAGAAATAAAACTTAAGTTGGTTGTTTTTTTTAAATGAGAAAAAATAAAGTATTTTCTGTATCAGATTGACCCTGAGACTCCCCACCCCCTCACTTTGAGAACCAAGTCTTTAAACCATTATTATATAACCAATAGTTTGTACCTACCGGGCACAGATGCTGAGCTGGCCTCTGGGAAAACAGGAAGAGACAAGAGTTATTTCTTATAAATCATCAGCTGCTGCTACACATCTGAAAATATTCATTTAGCAGCTCAACAGTGCAGTGTATGTTAGAGAGGAATAAACTTCACTTTTATGTAATAATACTGCCAGACAGAGGACCAGTAATAATATATATGCTAATGCTGAGGTTATCTGTTAATGCAGCAGTGGCGCCCCAGAAATTTTTTCACAGGGCTGATAAGATGGGGCAACTAAAAATCTTGAGGTGACACACCAAAACCGAAAAACACAACTGAATTTGAGGAATTCTTTTATGCTGTTTAAGCATATAGACTAGTTGAAAACTATGTAAATACCTGTTACTTATTATCTTTTTATCTGATGTGCGCAGACTAATACAGTTAACATTTTGAGTTTTACAACAATCCTGTCTGACTGCGCTGGTATGTTTTAGGAGATTCATTGTTCTTTACAAAAGCTGGTCGTGCTTTTCCTTAAAAAGACAAATATACAGCTTTAATTTGAAGTAATGCATTTTGATAGTAAGAAACAAAACACTGACAGGGAACAAGCCTTCCCTTGTTTAGGGGAGAACGGTGGGTACACATTTCATTCAGACAGCTTGAGCTGAGAGTTTAAGGGTCCTCTTGAAATGGCCATGCCAGTTGTTCCCTCACCAAAATTAACCCTAATTTTGGAGTATTTATATCACCCCATTCCCAGCAAGCTAGTACAAGGTTTTCATTAGGGTCGCAAGTTGTCTTTATTTGATCATTGGTAACATAAACAATAAACTAACTAATTATTTGTGATTTAAAAAAAACCAAACAAAAAACAACTTTGCTTCATCCAAATATTACCAAATGCATTTTTTTCCTCAATCGAAGCTCAAACCAACATATTGCATATTTGCTGACAGCACTGCAAAGCCTATGAAACATTAAAATATATAAATAGATAAATGAAACACACTGAATATAACTAAATGATGCTTTGCCCGCCTTGTCATTGAACAGTTATATTGCATCTTTTGTTTGCTAATGTTAGTCATTGAAAGTCATTGCTTTTAAAATACACTGTTCAACTGACTATAAGGTAATAGGAGATTTTACATTGTTTATGTTTAAGAATCAAATCTTTATTTGATTGATTATATTTCACATGTTCAATCGAAATTCTTGATGAGCAATTAATCAATCACTGATTCATCGCTATTATCCCTGGTTTATACCAGTTAATGTGTTAGGTTGTCTAATTTCACAAGTTGCCAAAATACCTTTATGCCATCTAAATAAATGAGCGTGCTACAGCCTCCTAAAGACAGTAATGTCAGCCTCCAGTATTTTTGCAAGGGGTGGGGGGGCAATCAGGGGGCAAAAATGATTTTGGTCACTGTAACTAGAATCTGAAGTCAAATTTGTGACTCATGTCTGCGTCGTCATATGACCCCAGCCCACTGCCACTCACTCTTGCGTAGTATCCTGAAATCATCCGAGTCCAGCACTTGCTCGTCCTCTCTGTACCACAGGACCTGCAGGGGAGGAGTCCCCCTCAGTCTGCACTCCAGGACCACCAGCTGGCCGTTCACCGTGGAGACATCGTGGAGGCACTGGCAGAGGCCATGATGACGGATGGAGAAATGGAGAAAGGACAGACAAAGAGGAATATCATAAAATATTATTGAAATCAGTCATACAAATTTTTTCCAGATTTTTTTGTTAAATAATTTAGTTTTAAACTGATTTACAGTACAGATACAGCAAGCAGTGGAAAGTGTTTTACCTTGACAAACGTAGGGGGCACTCCATTCCCTGAGTACTGTTGATTGTAGAGGGGACTCTGAGTCTGGAAATGGAAAATAATATATTTAAATCAACATTCCACTATTTTAATTATTAAGCTACCATCACTTCTAATAGTATCTGTTGATGTCCCAGCATATTACATTAACCCACTCAGAACCAAACAAACAAACACACAAAAAATATTTCAGTGATGGTTTTCTACTATAAATGCACTCTTAAATCAGAATTTTTTTTTTTTGGATTGGAATGCCTTAATATATGTTTTTTTTCTTCTGTCCATTCCAGTGAACTAAGAATCTTAATGCAGAAAACAGTTTAAAAACAAAAGGCCTAACAGTTAAAATGACAACAAAACTGAGAGATTATCTATTTTTCACGAATAATTATCTTAAATCAGTGAATAAAGTGATGCTTTAAAACACAATACATACATTTTCTTTCTATTGTTTTTGTCATTGTGACTCAAAATATCCATAATTCATTAAGTATTTCATAAAAACAGTATGTGAAAAATCTCCAGAGATGAATATTCTTTTAACATAATCAATGACGTGCATTAAAAGCTGATTGTGTCAATATTTCCCTGTTTAAAATACATTTTTCTATTCGTTTTCCGGTGACGCACAAATCCACAGCTCATTCCACAGGACAGATATTTTTGTAAAAATCCTGAGTAAATGCTATAAATCTCTCATATGTTTTTTTTTTTGACATGTGCAAGTAATATTGAATCTCATGTTTATTTTTAAAGCTGTTTAAACACAAACAATGTATTTTTACTATATGATTAATAGACCGAAACATTCCTGGCTCTTCCAACTTTCCTCACGGTCAGCCACGCTTGCTCAAAAAGGGGGCATCTCTCTACTGCAGTTGACTTTAGATGATGTAAGACGCTGTGATTGGCTTATAGACATCTCATCAAATAAGTAAATATAAGTGGAGCCAGATGACAGTAATCATAGATCCAGACGTCCTAGAAAAGTAATGTCTGTTGGAATGGACAGGGGATCTGAATGGGTTAATTATACTTCATATTCCACATCTGAAATTCAGAAGTAAAGGACAATAATGCGACGTTCAGCTCCTCAGGAGTTTCATTTAGAATACTTAGTTTACTATATACAGTGAGGGGATTGATGTGAACGGATGTAGCTACCCTCTGAGGGCTGACACTGAGCGGCTGCACCAGGCTAGAGTGTCTCTGAGCGAGGACGGTGGAGGAGGAGCAGGCGGTGGAGGAGTAGGAGGAGAGCTCTCGAGAGGAGGATGACGAGGAGGAGGAGATGGTCAGGGACATGGTGCTGGTCTTCTTCTGCACGCTCTGGATTCTACACAGACACAGCAATATTAGGAGAATATTACATCTGCGTGTGTTTCTTTTCTTGATTGTTTACATGGTGCATTTTACCTGGTAACGCTTTAACCCTTTAAAACCTGGAGTGACATCACTTTTCTTATGCTGCATTCAGACACCTTCCACAAATATTTAAACATCGGCACCCTTGAAAGCAAACTGATTGAACTGATTTCTTTCAAAAACATGGGGAAAAATGCAATGAGCAACTTGGTAGAAAAGTCATGCAAATCGCAAGAAATTAGTAAAGACCTTAGAAAAATTATTTTTTTAAAAGCTTGGGAATTTTTTTTAATCATAATTATTAATTTAAAGATATTTTACACAATTATCATAATTTATAATAATAAATGAATAATTGATCATTTTAAATGAAAATTCCAGATAATTTTCCTGCCCAACATTCCATTTTTTTGTTTTTTCATTGTTTTGCTAATGTCTTGCTTATTTCTGCATCATTTTATCTTAAGTTGGTCCTGCTGCCTGAAATCTGTCCAGGTCTCAAACTGCTAATATGTATTACTGACTATTGCAATTTGGTGCAAACTGTTTTAATATGAACTGAGCAATCTTCCAATGTCATTATTTATAATTATACATCTTTACACCTCTTTATACCTGAACCTCTTTTTGGGGTTTTAAAGTTTGTTACAAAATCACAAAAGTTTTTCTACATTCAGATTAAACGCAGTTTAAGTGTGTGTGTGTGTGTGTGTGTGTGTGTGTGTGTGTGTGTGTGTGTGTGTGTGTGTGTGTCTAACTTACTGAGCCATGTTTCAGGCGTACCAGGGGGCAGTGACAGAGGTTGTTTTACTCTGCAAAGACAGATGCAGAGTGTCAGACATGTTACACTTTCTCCAAACACAGCTTATATAGCAGTTATCACTGATATACAAACCTGCCTGTTACTGCCAGCACCAAGGGGTGAAGACATTTAGCTCTATAAACAATAAGCAATGCAATGCAAGGGCCAGAAAAAAACCTTCTTGGATACTAAGCAGTTTTTTTTAGTAATGTTGGGACATACAGTAGCAGCTGGGTAAAGTGTTCTGCTCAGTGAGGAAAGACAGTTCAAATCTAAGCTTACTTACATGCATTTATAGTAGCAAAATGCTGGCTTCTGCATAAACAAAAACTGTAAGGGCAGTCTTGATGAAAGAGTCAGATCTTGATTCATTGTAATCTGTTTCACTGATGGGGGAAAATACATTTAAAAAAGCTTGGGAAACTGATCCTCATTTTCCTGCATTGTTTACAGATGGGGAAAAAAACTAAATGAAAAATTAGAACAACAATTATATCTCTGAGCTTCTGCAGGATAGGTATCGTCTAAGAAGGCGCTTGCATGTGTTATTCCCTAAAAAATCCCTGAGAGAAAAAACACAAACACATTACCTTGAGGAAACACAAAGTGTTGGATTCAATTTGACCCTGTCCACATAAACCACATACATGTAACACATTTGTCCAGATATTCATGAAACACACTCAAAGCAGGAGAAGAAGAAGAAAATCAAAACATCAAACAGATTCAATCCATTACAGACACAAGGGAACAAAACATATGAAATAAAATTTAAAAAAATAAAACATAAAAGAAGAAGACAGAAGTCAGTCCCTTTTTTCAGAGGTTTAAATGTTGTGTGAAAATGTTAAAATGTTAAGTGAAAGGCATCTTAATGCGTCTCAAAAAATGTATGTGGATCCAGCCTTTAAAGGGTCAACACATGTTCAGTCATATATTTTCATATCTAATGTTGTAACGTGACAGACAGTGAACCTCATCAACTCTCGTATGACCACAGAATTACCACACACACACACACACACACACACACACACACACACACGAATATGAATACCAATGTGTGCTTAAACACACATGCACAGACACAATATGGCATACTTATGTCAATTTTCAGATCTGTAGTGAACAATTCAAATCTAAATGTGCAATTTGCAACAGATCTTGTCGATAACACTGTCCTGCCTGTTGAGTGTCTTTCACTGTCGGGCCAACACATGCATCACTTCCTACATCACAAAGTGTCCATCGTGGTCTCACTTTGTTTAGCAAAAGTGTTGGTGTGTTGCAGCTAATCATTCATTTCACACCCAAAAAGCCCCCCACAGACCGCAGCCTGCTGCCCTCTGTGGCTGTGTCCTGGGCCCAGAGAAGGAGCTGACAGAGGACGCTGAGGTTCAGGTTTCCGGGCTAAATTAAACTCCTGCCACCTCCCGAGCACAGCAGAGACTCTCTGACCTGAGATAAATCTCTGTGTCTCCATTAACGAGACACATACAGACAAACAGTGGAGGGTAAAACTCTCCTCCACACCACATCTTCACCCCTGTTCCTTCTTTAACCCTTTAAACCTGAATACTTTTTTTGAAAAACATTGGGAGAAGCTAATAAGCAACCTGACAAGAAGTTACGCAAAATTAGCATGATTTTTTTTTAAAGGTTAATGACCTGAAGATTAGCACAAATAAGATTAAAAAGAATAAAATAAAAAGACTTGACCTGAAAAAAGTTCTAATATACAAACACATGCACATATTTCCACGACATAAGTTAAACACGTAAATATTATTATTACATTTTCTAAAAATTTCCCGTTTCTTTTTTTTAATACACAATTCACAATTCACACTACAGAATTTTATCTCTCCTTTAAAAAAAAAACAAACAGATTTTCAGGTCATTTTTTTGTAATATTTTCTTAATTTCTTGCAGTTTGCAGGGGCACCTCATGCCAAGTTGCTCATTACTTTTGTCCCAAGTTTTTTTAAGAAACCAATTTTTTTCAGAGGTTTTAATGCTTGTAAAAGGCGTCTGAATGCAACACAAGAAAACTGATGCCAGTTCAGGTGTTAAAGGGTTAACCCCCTCCATATGAGTTTCTCCTCTCTGACTGCCCGCCGGTGGAAGTGCTAGATAGAGATCTCAGCATTGACATCCACGTACACTAAACACCTTCAAGACCAGAGGATCACAGTTTAAGAATAAATAGCCGCAGCATGTACAACATCCATGTGTGCATGCAGTTTTCCCCTCAGATAAACTCCCAGCAGGTGTGTTTGTGTGTCTGTGTGTACCTTGGTTAAAGCCTCATGTTGATGAAACAACAGCTGCTGCTCAACCCCTCGTATCAATTGTCTCTTGGTTACATAAGCGAAGGATTTATAGCAGTGGCAACAAGCTGCATTCACACATCACCACTAATCTGCTGCTGGCGAGCAAGAGATGGACACACACACGCAGGAAGTGGTGGACAAGTTCAATGATGACCTGAACAAGCACATAATAGTCATAAAATCAAGGTGCAGTAAATGTTCAATTTTAAAGGGTTACTTTATAGATTTTGTATTGCATTTCTATAAAGTTTGGGATTTAATTTGGGACAGATTAAAAAAACAATCTACACAATCAAAGCAGCACCAGACAAAAATTCCCAACTTTTAGTCTTTATCACTATGATGTAATATGTGAGAATTCACACACTGCAATGTCCTCACTGATTATGTTTCACAGTGGGGTGAATTATATATCTTGTGATATATAAACCACAAAAATATTACTGTACAATATTACACGTGTGGAATCTCATGAGGAATTACCATAGAAATATTATCAATTAAGATTTACTTAATTTAATATATAACAATGTGTTGGTCGATTCAGAGGTGAATAATATTGGCTGAACAACATTTGATATTTTTAAGGTCTCAAATAATGCACATTTTCAGGTTAATATTTCGGGTTTTTACTGGAAAACTTGTTGCCAACCTATGGTATATGTACCACTGGTGTTACATGAGCTCCCTCCAGTGGTGTGCAGAGGAATCTCCGAAATACTTAGCAAATAGGCTTGCTTTCTTTCAAAACAGAAGGTGAAGAAGGCAGTGAGCATTAAAATAAGAAATGACTCAAAAGTTAGCATGATTTTTTAAAACAGACAAAAAAAAATTAAAAAACAAGGAGATGACCTTGTAAATCGTAATTATGCTGTAACATAATTTTAAATATGGAAATATGATAACTATAAATATTTTTTCCCTAGCTCTTTTCAAATAAATTTCTAAATCTAATTTTTTTTTTTATTGCTAATTTCTTGTAATTAGTGGAACAAGTTGTTTATTGAAAGAAATCAAACCTATTTGCTCAAGGTTCAAAGGTTTAAATATTTGTAAAAGGCGTCTGAAAGCAGCACTTGAAAAGTGATGTCGCTCCAGGTTTCAATGGGTCAATACATTTATCTTAACATATATAATGCTTATAATGCAGTTATTGATTTTGGGTATATATCTGCAAGTTCTGTCAAAAATAAATAAAAACAATTGGTCAAAAAACAGTATTCTATAAGTAAACTGACATAATGCTGCATCAGTTGGAGCCCACTCTGCTCCTGTGGGGACCAAATGAGGTTCCTGTAGTCGCTGACTGACCCAATAAACTCCACTCGTGACCTTGAGTCATGTTTGAAGCTTCAGGCTACTTTTGGATCTTGATCCATAATTTAAGAAACACATTGTACCAACAGATTACTCCCCAAATAGCTCACAACAAACTGGCCTGCAGGATGTTTGCCTGTGTGGTTACAGTAGCTGAACTGCTGCAATATAATCTGCTGCGTATGTGAATTAACCAGTGTTGGACCTCTATGTTGTTGTTTGCATGTCGCACTGTTTAAGCCTTCAAAACCTGGATCAGCATCACTTTTCTTGCGCTGCGTTAAGATGCCTTCATGAGGATTTAAGACTTCGAAATCTGAGCAAACTGGTTTGCTTTTATTGAGAACATGGGGGGAAAAAAGGCAATCAGCAACCTGGCAAGAACTGTTTTGCAAAATACAAGAAATTAGTGCATTTGGAAAATTAATTTTAAAAAAGCTTACAATAATTAGAGATTTTTTATTGGATTATTTATATTCTTTTACACATCTTTTAAGTCATTTCCTTGTTTGTTTGTTTGGTAATATTAATTGGCAATTTTGTTGTGCTTTTTATATTATTTTTGTGCTAATTTCTGGGTAATTTCTTCTTAAGTTGCTCATTGCCTTTTTCCCAAGTTTATATAATAAATCAAGTTGTTTTCTGAGGTTTTAAAAGAGTTAGTATTCATCAGACTTTTCAAAAATTAGCTTTCAAAAATTTTGAATTATCAATTCAATTCAAAATTTTGGCCTAATTTTTAAATATTACGCATGTCTGTAAAGGTAAATTCAGCATATACAGCTACACAGCACAACACAACACAACACAACAAACACACTATCTATTGTAGTGGAGCATTTTGACCTAAGGTACACACTGTGGACTTTATGTGTCAATAAAAAATAACTGCTGGTATTTTTAACACCGTGTATCCTGCTGTGTTAATCATCATGTTCATCATCCCAGCTGTTCATAGGACAGAGTGGCTGCACTTTCTCTGATGTTCAGAGCTGTGTCTTACTGTGTTTTTGAAGACAGAGCCACCTGTTCTCACCAGACCAGAGAGAGTTAGACGTTTCGGATGAGTCATGGTGAAGAACTCTGTCACACAGCTTCCTACATGCACAGTAAAGTGCTCAGAGTCTGGCAGTATAGATATAGGATTCGAGGGAAACACTGCAAGGTGATTCATTTTTCAGCTGTTTGTTGCCATAGATACTATATCCTCTGGTTGGCATCATTATGTAACTGATTCCATACATTAACCCTTTGAAACCTGTAGCAATGCCACTATGCTGCTTTCAGACTTCTGTAACAGCTATTTAAACCTTTAAACCCAGAGCAAATTAGTGCAATGTCCTTAAACCAAAAAAAAAAAAAAGCAAAAAAAAAGCAAAGAGCAATTTGGAAAGAAATGTTCAACAAATTGCAAGAAATTACTGGATTTAGCACATTATTTTAAAAAAGCTAAGGAGAATGTCTAAGGAAAAATATATTTATAATTATCATGAATACACATTAAAATAATTTAAGATCATTATTAAAACTTTGGAGCATTTTTTCCAAGTCTTCTTTGCTTTGTTTTTTTTGTTTTTTTTAAATTTTTATTTGTTTGTTTTTTATTTTAATTAATTTTCAGGTAATTTACTAATATCTTGCTAATTTGGGGGTAATTTCCCCTTTCGTTGCTCATTTTCTTCTTCCCATGTCTTTGAAAAAAAAAAACTCATTTGCTGAGGTTTCAAAGAGTTAACTGTATATCAATTCCCTGTTTTTTAAACAATCTACAAATTGCAACTCAAACCATGCACTGCGCTTCTTAATCAGATGGCTTTATCGTTATTATTCAATCAAGGGAAATGAGCTGTTCTGGATTCCGGCAGATTCTGACAGAGATTCTGGTTAATGAAGTTAAGCTTTCAGGAGGAAAAATGAGGACACCAGCACCAACACCTACCCACAACCCCTTGTTAAATTTAAACAAACCACCCACTACGTAATTCCACACCTGCGCACAACACTATGAAGCCATGAAACACCCAGCAGCTCTCAGCTGTGGACCGATTTAGCGCAGCAGCATATTCTCACAGCAGAGCTGGATGAGTGTGAAAATCTACCAGTGAACAATCGTTACATAAGTCTGTGGGCTCATCTCTGACTGACAAGGCTTCGAAATTCAAGGAACAATAACACCACACACTGCAAGAGACTTTCATCCAGTGCCCAAACGACAACCAAAAACACAATTCATACACACCAACAGTGAGAAACTCTGAAGCCTTCACGCATCAGTGTGAATCAAAGATACACTTTCTTGGCACTTTATTACTTGCTTTTTCTATCTCCTATCTCTCTTTGTTTGCACCTGACAGAGAGTCACTGTAGATAATTTCATTGTATGTTTACATATAATGACAAAAATCTGATTCTGATTACAGGATTAACAGGATTCATCCTCTGGGTAATATGATCATCTTAACCAAATCTGAAGGCGATCCATAACTGTTGAGATGCTTTTGTCTGGACCAGAGTGATGGACAGACAGACTGACGTTGCCACCGTGAGATCTTGAGACAAATTCCTAGAGCGGCCATAAAGACGATACTATGAAAATAATAATAATTCCAGTGGATAACTTTAATGTAATATTTGAAAGGAGCTTCTGTCCATCAATAGAATTATATCTGTGTGAACAATTTTATCTCATTTAACCACTTGAAAACAGAGCAAATTGGCTTAATCTCTTTTAAAACCACAGTAGGGAGGCAATGAGCAACTTCACAAATTCAAATTCACAAATTATTAAAATGTTATAAGAAAACCTTCCTAACCTAACTGTTAGCACGCAAGAAAAGAAAAGAAAGAAAGAAAGAATCAATCAAACAAGGAAATGGCTTAAAAGTGCTTGAAATGAAAATGTAATTAACTTTAAAAGTCTAATTATAATTAAATAATTATTTTCTAATATTTCTCTGTCTATCTCTTTTAACTATTTTGTCTATTTCATTTTCTTGTCAGCTTTCCTTAATTTCTTGCAATTGTGCAGCATCTCTTGCCAAGTTGGTCATTGACCCCCCCAAGTTTAAAAAAATAATCCTTTTTTTCTTTTAGGTTTCAGAGGTTTTAATCCTTGAAAAAGGCATCTGAACGCAGCAAAACAAAATGGATGTAGATTCATGTTTCAAAGGGTTAATGGGGACGTAAAACCCTGACTTTACAGGCCCCGCATTGGGATGAGAAATAAGAATCTTGCCTTGTTCAGCATCAAGTTCTGGGTCTGAATGTGATTTCAAAACTATGCTGGGATGTAAAGCTACTATTGGTGAAGAGGAGGAATCCCTCTTCTTGCTGAATCTTCTCAGTTGCATCACTCTGATGAAAGCTCTTAACCCTCCACCTCCATCTCCAACTCTCCAATTCTCCTAACTCCTCAACTTGTCTGCTAGCGGTACCGATTTAGCCCAGACTGGGTCACCTGATCTCCCTGTCCACCAACCACAGCTCAGCAGCTCAATACTGCGTCATGCAGGCATGCTGGGCTTGCACTGTGACCCCCCCCCACACACACACACACTCTGCCACCCACTCAGCTTTGGCTGGTATGTCTTGTGTTGCCTCACCCTGCAGACTATATAACTGACACACTTTTTTTTTTTTTTTTACTTCTACCCTTTAAACTCCACAACGGATGTAACAGATTGACAGATAGAGACGCATATAGACAGATGGAATGATAGATAGATTTAGAGATGTAGATAGAGATACAGATATAGATATATAGGTCGACAGATAGATAGCCTATAGATATATTGAGATATAGATATATAGATAGATTTAGAGATGTAGATAGATAGATAGGTAGAGATATAGATAGATAGATATAGAAACATAGATAGAGAGACAGATAGCCTATAGATAGAGATATAGACAGATAGATAGAGAGATAAAGAGACAGATAGAGAGATAGATATAGAGGTATAAAGGTATAGAGGTATAGATAGATAGATAGATAGATAGATAGATAAGCAGGTGGGCATATGGGCACATGACACAGCATATAAATTTAGCTGCAGACAGATCATCCAGCTGTCCTCTTCTTTCTGACTGCAAACTCATTCACCACATTCAGTCCAGCGCTGCCCACAGTATCAATAACATGCAGTCCCACGCAGGGACCTTGTGGCCCTTGACCAAGTGAATTACAGCATTTGATCATCTGATTACCGGAGCAGTATCTATCATGACACAGAGCTATGCATGAACCATGACACTGAGCTTTGCTGGATTTACACCCTTGATAGAATTTGTAGCTTGTTCTACAGCTCATATATGTGAAACAAATGTCAAACACCAGAGAGCTGGCCTCACCCTGTGAGGGGATCTTGGTGTGATTTAGTTATGTTGCACTTCTAGTGTTGACCCAACCATGCACATGCGAAACAGGCCCAGCTGCACCTTTTACACAGTGCTTTATCCCAAACTCTAACCAAATTATTCTCCTCCTTACCTGTCAGTCCTTTTCCCAGCAGGCTAAAGAAAACAACAAATGTATTGATCCAGCAGGAAGTGTCAATGATCCAAATGCTAAATGCTAAACTGCTATGTGACTGTGTGGCTGCCAGTCATGGCTTGGTCGCCGGACGCTCCCAGCTCTGAGCGAGCTGACACACACATTTACACACAAACACACAGAAAGGGGTGTGTGTGTGTTGAGGGGGGTTGTGGTGGTGGAATGGGGTTAGGAGGGAATCTGAGGCTGGTGAGGGGGCGGAGGGGGGATGAGAGGAGGGCAGAGGGTGAGGTACTAAAGGGGCAAATTTAGAGCGGAGTGTAGTGTTCGTCAACAGTGATGAACTCACCGCAGGGCAGAACTCAAACCAGTCAGTCACCTGTCTCTGTGTTAGCTAATGTTAGCAGCTAACATCAATCCAAACCAACACTCAGAGAGAGATCGACTGTTGCAATCATACAGGGTCACCAAAAACTAAAAAAAAGGCTCAAACAATTTCAAAAGATGAAAATGTGTGTGATGTGTAGCAGCTGGAGGCTGTATGACCTGACTTCATCCGAGCGTGTGAGATTGGAGCCAGGAAACCTGCGACCGGTGCCAGTGAGTCTTCAGAGGATACATGAGATGAGTCCTCTGGAACTGAGAGTGAGAGATAGAGACTTCTTTCAAACCCAATCTTAAACAGAGAACCACGCTAACAGAAGACAAGGGTGTACTGGAAGGTAACAGTGTCAATAGCAAAGTTAGTAGTATTTAAAGATCAGCCACCTTTTTATTTAACCCTATCCTGACCCAGACCTTAAAGCGGACAAATTATGCTTATTTTTAGATTCATACTTGTATTTAAGGTTTCAACTAAAACATGTTTACATGGTTTAACCCTTTGAAACCTGAGCAAATTGGCTTAATTTCTTTCTTCATGAGAGGATGGCAATAAGCAACAAAGAAAAAATGACCTAAACATTTGCAAGAAATTAGTAAGTACAAAAAATACCTGAAAATTAGTTTTTAAAAAAAAATAAAATAATAAAGCTTTTTCCCCCCTAGACATTTTCCATTTCCTTTGCATTTTTCAAAATAAGTTTTCTTTTTGTGAAACAAAGTTGTTCATTGCCTTCTTCCCCATGTTTGCCAAGGTAATTGCACCAGGTTGGTCAGGTTTAGAGGTTTAAATACTTGTGAAAGGCATCTGAAAGCAGTACAAGAAAAGTAAAGGGAAAAGGCTTCAAGGGTCAATATTCCAGAAACACTTTATTTTCTAAAAACTGTCTCTGCTGGAACACCTGTGTACACCCTCTGTCTCACACACTTCATTTTAGCGTCTGTGTCTTTAAGCCTCCCTCCTGAAAAACCACAGTCTGCTTTGATTGGTCAGACTTTAAGGGTCATCAGTGTCTTTGTGTCTATATTTTACTTGAATTTACTGAAATTATTTCTCAGATCTGATGTCAAGGCTTAACATAACATCCTGGGATCCTTAAATCCATCTCTGCTCTTAGCCCATTGAAAGATGAAAAAATGTTCCTTACCGCATCCTGCCAAACATGTCATCCACCTCATCAACTTCTTGAGATTTCGCTCTTCTGATGTGTTTGAGATTGCTCTGTCTGAGTGGGTCTCCATGTGCCTCCCGTATGTGCACACAAAATGCTGACCAAACATCCACTGAAAATTTCAACTGCAGCCTTCATATTTCTCGACCCAGACAGAAAATGATGTGCAGAAAAATGGAAATATGGTAGGTAATTTGCCCTACAATTGTTACTTTACAAATTACAGACATGGCTGATTCACATTGGATTACAATAATAGACGTCCTCCACTATTATTACA
Source organism: Plectropomus leopardus (assembly GCF_026936395.1). Lineage (NCBI taxonomy): Eukaryota > Metazoa > Chordata > Actinopteri > Perciformes > Serranidae > Plectropomus > Plectropomus leopardus. The sequence goes on along the minus strand of NC_142183.1, from coordinate 32,337,056 downwards.
AATTACTGGAGGTCCTCACATAATATTCACTACAATTTCCACAGAAAAATCCCAAACAATAATTATCATAGCAAAAGAAAAGTTGTATTATATGCCTTTTTCCTAGCAGGATGTAATGTTATGTTTGTATTGCTGGGATGATTAACAGGCGTCTTTGAATAGATCATTTAAATTAAAAAGACAAAGGCATCAAGAGATTATGCCATCATAAGGAAATCAAAATAACAAATGCTTCTGTTGACGCTGTTGTACCAACAAGGACGCGCTTCTGTCACCATGACAGATGCGGCGTGTTCGGCAGACAGAACTGTTTGTCAGCGTTTCAGAAGTGGCTGAAAGGTTTCTCATGAGTCAGTGTTAAAGTAAAGCTGTGGGCAGATTACAAAATCATGTCAGGACAACTTTCAAAGCAAACAACAACACACCACTTAACATATTTATTGTTGTCTCACTGTCTTTTGCGTCTTTACATGGAAACACAAGTTAGCGTGTATTGGTCTCTAAGCAGGAGGGGTACAGTATATTATGCATCAAACATAGGTCCAGTGCAAAAAAATATAAAACAAGGTATCAGCTTTATAATGGAAAAGAGATGAAATGGTTGAGGGGAATATATATTCTTAAATATATATCTATATAATATTTGGTATCTTTAATTTAAATTTACAATGTAAAAGAACACAACTGCCCTGTGTCTCTAATGAAAAAAATCAAACATATTGCAAACAGTTTCTTTTTCTAAGAGTTGGGTAACTTTATAAAGTCCATAATATAAACTATTGGCTAAATCTCAACTTTGGGAAATTTCACTCATCAACAGACAATGCCAGCTTCACATATTTCATTATGAGCCTATAGCTCTATCAGGACGATTACTTGGCCAATGAATGGAACAAAGGTATAAATCTTCACTTTAAAAAGTTGTAGTCAGTAGGCTTGTTTCCATTAACCCTCAAAGTGAAATTGTGAATACAAAACACGCCTAATGGAAACACGTCAATTAAAAATTAATCCAAAAAAGCCCCCATTTAATTAAAGAAAAACCAACTCCCCTTTATTGCGAAAAGGTTTTTATGCTTGCATGAGGTGGTATTTCAGGTGATCTGAAAAAGCCTTTAGATTTCACGTTTATAGGTCACATAACGTACAATAAAGATTGAAAGAGTCGCTACAAGAGGTGTAGTTGCATCACATAGCTCTTCAAAAGTTAAGCAGACCATCCGGACATTTTGAAACCAACTATCACCTCTCAGAAATCCCTCATACATGGACACTCTTACGTTTCGGGGCTTGCCTTTCCGTTATTGCTGCCATAACACGCCTATGTCACCTTTGCTTGGAAATAATGACGGTTAGTGTGGTGGCTGCAATAGAAATAAACCTGCTAATGTTTTGAACATCCGTCGAGATGCTTCTTGGAATGAGAGAAGTTGCAAAACATCACTCGATAGAAATGCAGTCATCTCGGAATTTGTGCTTTATCGACGTCTTGAAAGTATCTCTTAAGTTTTGTGCAAATCTGTAGTGGAAACCCAACTACTGTCTTTGTCCTCCTTACCTTAACCTTCATCATCTATACATATTCAGCTTTTCTATTTAGCGCCCTGTGTTAAAATGCTGGCCCTATTATTGGCTATATTGATTCTTAAATTGAGTTTTTCATTTGAATATTGTAGCCAACAGCAACATGTTTTTAAGCAACATCCATGTTCCTTCTGTTTAACTGACACCTGACTCAAACCACCAACCACCTCCTCTGACTCTGTCCTCCCTTCCCTCGCAGACTGAATTCCTGCTTACCGAACACCTGTTCCTATCTACATCACACCCTCCTACACAACACACACACACTACACTTTCTTTAGAACTGCACCGCTCATCCACAGATTTCTGCTCATGCACAGGCTTGAAAATAACTGTTGTAGCCTAAAACGATATAACCTTCTGACGAAGAAAAAACACATTATTTTTCTAATTAATCAGCAATAAATTGCACCCTTGATGCCTAAAACATACTCAGCTGTTTCTCAAATTCCTGATCTTAGATTTATAGTTTCTTCTCTAACAATATAGATGCAATATATAGATGAAAAAAATACATGAGCAGCGGCTCAGAAATAATAGAGAAACGTGACAAAGAATGCATTGATAAGGTCGATCTGTTTTGAAATCAAATGTTCACACTTTATAATACAAGTGAATTTTGTAAAGTGTGGTCTAACAAAATAAAACTTTTCCTAATTTGGCTCAAGAGTCCTTCAACCAGGCTGGGGGAGGATGGAGAGAGCTGACACGAAAGAAACAATGGAAAAGAAGGAGACAATGGAAAGCTACAGAGAGATTAAGCCATCAGGATAAAGAGATAATGGTGAATGGTGTTAGAGAGGCCGTGGATGGATTGAGGAAAGAGTTAAGCACAAGACACAGAGGGAATTAAAGGCTGCGGCGAGGAAAGACGAGTTGACAGAGTGAGAGGAAAAGAGTTGGTGGGAGAGTTGGAGATGTGAGTCACTGCGGGCCTGAAACAGAATCTATCATCATCTTAAGCAGTGGAAGGTGTAGGCGGAAGTGCACTGATCTCTCTCTCTCTTATTAGTGCAGCTAGACTCAAATGTTTAGCACAGGAAGACAAGAGGAGACAGAGAAGTTTGTTTCTGATAAGCCACAAACATGTTCTCATTGTGTCTTGAAACAAACTGCGTCTTTAGATGACAAATGCATTAACGCACATATATAACACATCATTAGGTGTGACTCTGCCTCTGGACAGCTTGAGGCAGAATATTTCTGAAAGCAGGATGAAGAATGACGCAGATCATGACGATGTTCAATGCAATTTAGGCACATTTAGAGGAATGGCTTTAAGGGGGACCAAGGTGGAGAAAATAAACTTCTCTCAGAGACCAAACAAGATAACCTTCTGCGAAGCTATAACTCGATGCTAGAGGGACGGCAACCTGTTTTTCCAAAATAGATATACCTCCATGAATAACTCATTACAAGCCTGAATTAAAAAAATTTGATCAAATCTGTCATGGTAACATGACTGAATAAAATTAATAAATCAGTGGTACTCAAGCAGTTACATTATTGCTTTAAAAGGTAAGAATGTGAAATCACACTGTAATTGCATTCTCACAAATTTTTAGTTTGTAATGAAGAATTTAAGAGTCAAGTTAAAAAGGCCGGTTGATGAAAGGACTCATTTTGTTACTTATCCTCACGAGCTTCAAGTGTACAATTGATAACCAGACATCTAAGAAAGAGCATGTTGGCTAATGAAAGACCGCACATACAGGCTAGCTACTTTAAATTGTTTGTATTGTCTATGTAAATATAAGGTGTAGCTGATAGAACCACTACAGAAGTTAAGGACTAGCTCTGGTCTAGTCTCCTGTACTGTTTGGACTCTAATGGCCAGGGTCTTGCTCAGGAACCTGGCCAAACCGGCCGGTACTGTGCCGGCCACAAAGTAACAACTGACCAGACCTGACCACAAGCTAGCACAGTTCTAAGTATGACACGTCATTCACATATACAGGAGATATCAATGTATTTATGTCAAGATTTCAGGATAAAAGTTGTGACATTTAAAGCCTTATGACATTCACTCAAAAATGCATATTTTGTGCTAAAAATATATCGACTCCAAGCTATTTTATTGCTGTTGTGAGCTGCACATGGGAATAAATGTATTTCAAAATATTTTTTGAAGTAATTTTTGGGAAAATGTGTTTTTCAAATTTTATTTATTTTGAACTACAGCGTGTAAAATATAGTTGCCAAATTATTTTTAACATGTGGCGTCTGTACACAGCTATGTACAAAGAGGAAAAAGGCATATTGTGCTGCTGCTAGCCAAACCTCTGCAATATCATAGCTATTTGTTACCTATCAATGCATGCTAGAAAATCGACTGCAAGCTAGCTTGGCTTAGCTTCAGCCCCTGTTAGCTAGCAATTTGGGGTCTGTTAGCATGTTAAGATTAGTATTCACTCCTGTATTTCCATGCACTGTAGCCACTTTGGCTAGCCATCTGGTGTGGTGTTTCAGTTTCCCTCTGAAACAAATGCTATATGAAATTTGGTCACTTAGCAATGACACAATTATTATTAGAAAGTGAGATATTTTGTTGCTGCTAGCTAAACGTCTGGACTATCTTCGCCATATGTTAACTAGAAACTTTACAGCAAGCTAGCTTGCTGAGCTCTAAAAACTTTAGCCTGTTAGCTAGCATTTCTGCATCTGTTAGCCTGATAAAATTAAGTTTACACAACTGTTTTTCCATGCACTGTAGACATGTCAGCTAGCTGTCTCATCTGGCGTCTCAGTTTCTCACTGAAACAAACACTGTATGAAATTTGGTAACAACTTAGCAATGAGACAGTTATTATCAGACAGTTCATTCTCCAGTTCAAAATATTCTCACAGAACCAGCTGCAATATTTACATCAAGTCCATTATAAAAACTAAAACTCAAAGTATCACTGAAATTAAAATATTTGGTACATATTTTGATAGCCTCAACATTCAAGAGGGAATATAATATAGAGGATGATGTAACACAAAAGATAACTAAGTTATCCATTTATGCAAAAATCTGATGAAGGAGAAAATGGTATAACTAAAAATGGTCAAAAATGGACAAATTGCAAATTCACATTTGAAGGTAAAAACCAATTATTTCTTCACTATTAGAAAATTTAGCAGTGTCTAAAGCATACATGTAAGCTATTAAATATATGAACACCAGCAATATTAAATTGCATATATTTTGTTGCGTATTAGCAAGACAGTTTCTGCAGGATTTTTGCAGATGAATCTGGTATGTTGGTCTAGTTGGTCTATTCTTGTACGGTACATAATAATAAACAAACTATAAATTTTGAAAATATAGATGATCATTCAAAATTAAATAGTCAGTTTTGATTTGTTAATTATCTTACACAGTTTAATTCAATGACGCCAATTGATCAAAGCCTTCATCTTTGGTCTCTTGCTTTGAAGCTCACTATTGGTTCTGACCAAAAAAATCAAGGAAACGAGAGCTATATATATATTATACATCAGGCCCAGCTCATTGCATCTCATCACATCCAGGCTCAATAAAAAATCTCAAGGTGACCCATCAAAAACAGGTGTGCGTCCCATGTTGGGTAGTGTAAGAAATACTGATCCAAGTACTTCAGTTATATCTTCAATACTGACTACGGAATGGCTTTAAATGTTCTTAAAATTTCCACTTTGAAACAAAAGATTTCAAAGGAGGATATATTTCAAAAAAGCATGTACAAGGTGGCCATTGTGCAAAGAGCCGTGACTTCTACATGTTAGTAGAACATCAACCGCAGAACAGAATTCACATGATTTGATCTTGAAAACTTCAACCAGGTTTGTGAACCCAAACAGGAGCCTTCAAGTTCACTGTCAGGAGCTCTTGTTCATGTTCACAAACTCTGGACTTTGGAAGACCATGGAAATATCATGTACGGACTCTGCTCTGGGATGGAATTTCACATTCATAAGCCTATAATCCTGTACACATACATAAAGATGGCTTGTCAATTACAAAATATTTAGAAAACAGTGCATCTTACAAGATATTTACATCCTAAGCTGTACAAGACAGATGCAGAAAATAATTCTAAGCCTGATACTGTGGCCTTGTTTTAGATCTCTACTACTGTAAAGTAAAAGGCTCTTAAGGTCCTTATTATGGAATAATAAAACTAAAATGACATGGTCCAGATGGGTGATGGAGGGCATGCTCAAACTGGAACCTAAGAGGACTGGTGAGGTACTGCATTAAGACTGACTAAGAAACAAAAGCACTACTGAACTTATTTTGATGCAAAGTGTGCAATGACGCAAGTATCCCAAGAGATAATTGTTGTCTAATTGGCAACAGATTACAAACTAGGAAAATTTGACTTCGAACTCATAATAAGGGTTGACCTAATGAATAGTCTTAAGTTCGTGAACTATGTCTTCATGACAGTAATTCAGTTCTGACATTTTGTGTTATTATTAGGTCCATGGACAGTATATTTACAGCTATGAATACAGTTAAACATAAGTGATGATATCTATGGGTGTTACTGTCACCTCATACAACAAAAAAGGAAACTCTTTTTTTCAATAATATAACATTTGATAGTGCATAATGTAATACTGTCTAAAAATTAGATATTAAAATCAATAGAATAAGGATTCAATACAGTAACTGACTTATTTGTTTGGGTTCTTGATCTATGCTTATAGCACTGAAGAGAAAAAAACAGTACTAAAGGCCTTCATAAATAACACTGCTGAGGTACTGCAGATGGATCCTGGATCTGGGAAGATTACAGAAGATTATTGGGGGAAAAATTTGGCAAGCAACAGCAAAAAAATGTGGAATGACATACAGTAGTTTGTCCTACTGAATTCACATTTTGACTCCAACCCAGTCTTTGACATTTTCAGCGGATGTCAAAAAAGGACTTCTGTTCTTCTGGTTTCTCTTCCTTTAACAAATACTTGCATGAAGACAGACCAGAGACCAGCTCAACACCAGAGAAGGAAATAATCCTGTCCGGGTCTGTACTAGGAGGGTTATTACCCAGGAATGAATACTTGACTTCATCAGATGGAAAGGAAGCAGTCGATCCAGCATTACACCACAGCGACAAATTGCTAAAGCAAGTAGTGAAAAACTGATCGAAGCATAATAAGCCGAGTAGCTGGTCCGACAGAGTCCTTTAGAGATAGAAAATAAGGTTAGTTGATCCAGGAGCGATGTGAACTGATGAAGAAAAAACTGCTGTGGTCTTCAGTGCTGACAGATGACAGGACAGACGTCATTTTGAGGCCAGACGTTCACTGATGATCTGGTCTTGTTTGACGTCACCACACAATCAACTGAATCAAGCCATCGGTTTTGCTTCCAGGTAGATTTGGATAAAAAAAAAAAGGACAGAATCTTGATTTCTGCCACACCGGTGCTGTGATGGTTTGCAGCCTTAATCCCACTGGGAAAGACTTCAGGTAACTGTGGAGTTCAGATATGACAACAGGCTGTGTGCAGATGCTGACGCTGCTCGTTGAACCTTCTGTGGATAGGTGAGGTGGCAGTGAAGAAAAGCTAATTTTTTGCTTGAATTTCAGGTGCTGATATTTGTGTCACTTCAGCTGATTCAGGCTTCGGTATTTAAGGAAGGAGTCGGGATTCAAGCAGTTATGATCAACTCAGCTGTGAATCCACAGACATTTACACGAATACTGGACAAGACGGAGTGACGGATCAGGGGGTATTCCGTTGGTCTCTGTACTGTCTCCGCTATCCACAGAGATGAACATAAGTCAGCACAAATAGAAAAAAGGCATCACCAGCAAAATGAAGGCAGACACCACCAGTTGATCCCAGAGTAATGTGTCCAGTCATTACCAGCTGAACAGTGAGTTCTGTCCTAGAGTCATGAAGTAAATCTGACTGCTGCCTCCGGACTGCACCGAGGCAAAGAAGACCTGCAACAGGAGAGAGACACAACACAGGAATTATGTTGCCAGCTTACAATAATTTCATCAATACAGCTTACTGTGTGACTTTCAGATTTGAGCAGATGTTTTAAAGTAAATCAAAACAGACTTGGACTCGTACCTTGTCATTCCTTTCACAGAGGAACTTGAGTTTTTGGGCCTTTTTGTGCATGAAAACTCCCTCCAGGTTCCCTGTGTTGGCCGACCTCAGCTCGATGGCCTTTTCCCCCCAACCCATCACCTGGTTAGACTGAAGGTAGGCTGGGTGGATAGATAGATAGATAGATAGATAGACAGACAGACAGATAGACAGATAGACTTAAGGGGAGACTTCTTATGCTAGAATAATGACTAGTAGACCCAGTGTGCGCACATGTACACACACACACACACACACACACACACACACACACACACACAGTCACTACCATCTTATTTTTAGCTGACTCTGTCCCTAATCTGTCTTCAGAATCTGGTTCAGGGTAAATTCTTGGTGCTCAGGACAGCTTCTGATCTGCAACCAGTGAGTCAGACAGAAGTAACTTAAAGGTATACTGTGCAGGAAAGTCTGTTACTATTTGTAAACCCACTCAACACCAAAAGTGAAAATAAAAGCCAACCCCAGATTCATGCTTACTTGGCGTTTCTCCTCGCTATATTTGCATATAACCTAACCTGAGCACTGTGGAGGTACACACCAAAAACATCTTGGACACATAAAATAATAAAATACAGGCAGAGGGCAGAGTCTCTACAGGAAAATACACGAACACACGCTGCTAGTAGGTCACAAGTGATGATTGAGCGGGATCACCAACACTGGTTTTTGTTTCAGGAAAATACTGTCTAGTATATCTTTGAGGGTACAATCTGATTGTTGTTCAAGAGTGAAACTTACCGACCGACGCAGGCATCTCCCCCCACTGCAGCACTGTATCCTTGGTGATGCGGCCGTAGGTGTCGATGTAGACGCCTTCGTCTTCGTAGCAGACCAGGACCTCTGTTCCAGCACTGTTTGGCAAAATGATAATGGCGTGGGGACGAATGGAGCCCTGGATCTATTAAACAAACACACAAAATAAACACTAGTTTTTACAGATTCATGAAAAAAGTGAGTCAAATTACTCACAGTACAGCAAACCCAAAAATGTGACTCTGCTCCAATGTTTGAACATGTCATACATAAACCATAAAAGCACATTTCTACTACAAATAATACACAAACTCAACAACAGCAACAGCATCCTGTCTCTTCAAAGTTATGAGTAATGACTTTGAGCTGCAGAACTAAAAAATAAAGTTAAATTATTAGGTGACAACCATTAGAACCTAACAAAGTTGAGACAGTGGTAGAAAGGAGGTACAAGTGTATAGAAAATGTAAAAAAAAAAAAAGAAAGAAAGAAAGAAATCATGTGTTGAGAAAAGAAATACAAAAAAGTGCAGAGAACAGGTGGGATTTTTTATATAAAGGCAATGGGACACAACTCTTTGAGGGGAAAGATAATGTGATATGTTTGAACAATTGAAGAACCTGACTAAAGTACAAAGAATAATTCAATATAAACTTTGGCATTGAGCTGGAGGTGACTTATAACTCTTCTGGTAAAATCTTCTTGACATTTTAACAGTTCAACAAGACTTTTACATAAAGCACTTCTGCAGCACTCATCTAACAAACATTTCATCCAGCAACTAATTTTTTAAGTTCAGTAACATCTAACCAGTACAGAAACACATTTCTAACCAAAAAAGAAACATCTCTGTAACCAGTTCAATAACATTCCTTAAACCAGTTCAGAGATATTTCTTAAACCGGGTCAAAATTATCTATCTAACAAGTGCAGAAACATCTAACCAGGTCAGAGCCATGCATCAGACTAGTTCAATAAAATGTATTGAACCAGTTCACATATGATTCTCAAACAAAACAGTTACCCTACTAGTTGAGAAACATTTCTCTTACCAGTTCAAAAGCATCTAATCAGGTCAGCACCATCTATCTAACCAGTTCAGAACACTCGATGAAGCCATTACAGAAACATTTATCTAAACTGTTCAGAAACATTTATTAAACCACTTTAGAAATATTTATCAAATCAGTTTAGAAACATCAAAACACTTCTGAAACATCTATGAAACCAGTACAGAAACATTTATCTAAACAGTTCAGAAACATTTATCAAACTAGTTCAGACACATTTTATGAAACCAGCACAGAAACAGTTCACTTACCAGTTGAAAAAACATTTTTCTAACCAGTTAAGAAACATCTTTCAAGCCAGTCCAAAAACATCTTTCTAACCAGTTTGGGAACGCACAACAAAACACCACCTCTAAACTAATCGGGTATCCCTGTAGCAACAAAGCTCCTCCAGGAAAAACACATTTTGCCATCTAACAAAAAAGTGTGTCAGAATAGTTTAAGTGTGTTTGATACGTTACCAGAGTCTGAGCCACCACAATCCTGAGCATCAGAACAGGCATCCACAGACGCAACGCAATCTTAATCCTCTGCCTCGGAATCAGCATTGTTACATAGTTTGCAGGCAACAGTGGAAGATTTTGTGTGTGTGTGTGTGTGTGTGTGTGTGTGTGTGTGTCTCTTTAAGTGGGTGAGTGGTGCATTGTGTGTGTAAGTGAGCGTTTGTGGCTCAAGCTCGTATCTGTGAAGAGGTGAATTGCTTTGAGCAGTGATTAGGAAATAGAAATCAGTGTGGCGAATGAATATGTTTCACTGTTGATGCAGGTGGGTGTGTGTGGAAAGATGCGCTCATACAGTAAGAAGAGAAGGTGTGTGTGTCTCAGAGTACAGCTATGGAGGGAGCCCGGGAGTGTGAAGTGTCCTCAAGAGTACTCACAGAAAGTGAACTCTGAGGATATCTGAATGTAAGTGAGTGGGTTTAAAAGAGCTCTGCAGCTGAGTGTGTGTGTGCGCGTGTGTGTGTATAAGAAAGAGTGTTGAGAGCTTGACTGTATATGTAAGAGAGAAAAGGAAAAAAGGAAAAAAAGCAAGGTGGGAGAGGTGAAATGATAACGCAGCAGCAAGCAGAAGCAGTATAAGGCACCGGTGTAGTGGGGAGCTGTGTGCACACTGGCTTAATATACCCGAGGAGCAGTGAGAGAAAAAAAACTCTCAACAGGAGCAAGAACAGGTCAGGACACACACAGTTAATGATCGCGAGAGAAGGAGGACAGGAAGGATGTATTTTTAGAGCTTATTTCTCTCTTCGTATGTATGCCTCTACCTCTCCCTGCTCAATCTCCCCATGCAGAGAGAAAGTAGCACACATTAAGGGTGGCTGGGGCAGTGTGTGTGTGAGTGTGTGTGTGTGTGTGTGTGTGTGTGAGTGTGTGTGTGTGTGTGTGTGTGTGCGTGCGTGCGTGCATGCGTGCGCGCGCGCACATGCATGTGCATGTGTGTGCATGTGTGTGAATGAGCAAGAGGATGGTGTTGTGGACATGAATGGGAGACAGAGAGGGCAAAAAGCCCTACGGAATATTTCAAAATTATTGGAGTACACTGTCACTTTAAGAGGGGCGCTAAGCTTGGGAGGTATGAAGATATTATGGTATACCAAGGTATTTAAAAATTCCTGGAGGTATGAATCTTTTAATACAGTCAAAACCGGATGCTCCATTTTCTATTAACCCTTTGACACCAAAGCAAATTGGCTTGATTTCATTCAAATAACATGAGAAGAGTGCGACAAAAAACTTGACATAAAATGGCCAAAAAATTGCAATAAATTTGTTAAAAGAAAGTTACAAGAAAATTACCTGAAAATAAAGCAATAAATAAATACATTTTTTTTTATTTTGCAGGACTTTTCTTGCCATTGTTTTTTTCCCTGTGTTTTGGCAAGAAATTAAACAAATAGTGGTAACAATGACACAAATGCCTCTGCCCCTGTTTTGCCAAACTAAACTTTATCTGGAAACGTATTTCTGCTAAAAAGTAGTTTATTAGCTACATGATTTTATTAAATAGATAGATAGTAATGACTAGATAGGATGTCAGTGGGCTGAGTGAAGACGATGTATTTAATACAGCCCACTGACATCCTATCTAGTCATTACTCCATGTGCCTGAAATATTTAAACCCAGCAAGACTTGTGATAGAAGACTGATTGCATGTTAAGAACACAGTATTGTAAGTAAGACAATGACATACATGTTACAACGACATCTATCACCACAAGCTCAGCATTTACTTTTCTTTTAAAAACACAAATACCGTCGTATACTGTGTACCATGGTAAAATGTCGAGAAGGTATTAGGGTATAAAAACGTAGATATCACCTGATATGCACATGTTCACAAATCTAGTCAGCTGACTGAATCACAATTAGTCCCTAAACATCACTGTAGTCTTTCTTTAGTGTTATTTTATCAACTATCCAGTCAAAAAAAACTTGAACTGTATCAAAATCCAAACTGAGAAATTGGCTTCATCGCCACAATATCACAAAATGAGTGCAAAATGAAAAGAAATCTCCACATATATCATTAAACCATTGGAATCAGAGGAACCTTGTTCCATGCTTCAGCCACCTACTCAACACCATATGTATGCACAGCACTATATATAGTATATATGCTGCAGAGACAGTATATCAAACGAGACACCTTATAACTGACGACCTCAGAAATGCTGGTTACACAGTTCATACTGCTGGAGAGAATAGGTTAAGGAAGTGTTTTAAATTTAAATATTTTTTCATACCCTGAACCTCAGACCCCTTTAGTTTGGTCTAAAAACGTATTTAATGAGATGTGTCAGAATGTGAATGTGAATATGACTAACCAGAGGCTACAGCAACATTTACATGCCCACATACAGAAGAGGAGATGGGAAAAAAAACGACCTGCTCTATCTCTAATTGCACCAGCAGTGGGCGATTTGTTCACATTTGAAGAGACAACCTCATCTGCACAAACCCTTTTGGATATGGAAAAGGCTTTACACACTTCCATAAGTCATTATAACTAGAGGAAATCTGAAACATGCAACAACAGCTGAACCGGCATTTGTCATTATGAGATATTCCAGCAAATAAAGCCTGAGAGAGGCCTCTATCAGCAACCTGCGATGATCTACAACCATCACTTTATCTACTGAAGATCAGAATGTAGGTAAAAGCATCTTTTTGGCTTCACTCAATCAATCTCTGCAATTTTAAATGAAATTTCAAACGCCATTATAAAAAAGACAATGTCTGAATGGAATTGTGAGCATGAGTCACAACATTATGCCGTCAGCTTTACCTGCCCACGGACAGAACAGAGACAGAGAGAGAGAGAGAGAGAGAGAGAGAGAGAGAGAGAGAGAGAGAGAGAGAGAGAGAGAGATTGAGAGCTAGAGTGATGATTGTTTGGTAAATGAAGCCAAGGAGAAGATAAAAATGAGGGGAAAATGAGCAAATGAACAAAGCCACATCAGATGACAGAGTGGGCGGAAAGAAGAGAAAAATAAAAAAAGAGGAAAAGTGTTTGACAGCTATAGACTGAGTAGGAGGAGAGAGGAGGGAAGAGAAAGGAGTAAACCGGAGAAATACAGAAGAGCATTGACTGACATCTGCAGACTGTGAGTGGGAGGAGGAGGAGGAGGAGGAGGAGGAGGAGGAGGAGGAGGAGTCCATCCTGAGAGACTGAGAGAAGTGAGGTGATATGGTTATATAGAAAGTTAACAGCTGGTGATAGAGAGACAAAGAGTCAGGTACATATTCTGTTTAAATATTCTGAATAAGGCCATGCTTCGAACTTTACATTTTCGAATTAAGACGTGGGATATGCTGGTATTATTCGGGGTTTTAGGACTATTATTTAGACATGTGTACAGGCAATTTGGAACATGAGTCTCAACAGGGGTTTTGACTACAGTTGGCGTTACACGGCCTCTTGTCTGTATAGTCGGCTCTGTGCGTTGTCATGGATATGCCAACAAACCAACTCACCAACAAAGCTGTGGGGTTGAGTTGCATGCCAAAGAAAACACTCCTGCTTTTAAAACTTTCTGAAAGTCTTGGATATCTACATTTTTTTGGATATATGCAAATTTTGCAGCAACGACCTTCTCAAGAAGCTGAAGTAAAGAAAGACAGAGGTTAACAACTCCACCACTAGGGAACTGTGAGAAAAAATCCTATTTTGATGCCAAGAAGCAAAATGACAAGCAGCTCCAGCTGTTTCACTTTTCCGTATATTTATGTGACAAGCAACATATTAGGGCACTCTATTCGGAGTATGCAAACGCTGCATGTAAACTAGAGTGTTAGCGTAAAAAAATTCATTTACATTAGACATGTTACCAGCTTAGTAGGAATAATGCTTTTTTTTGGAATAATGGCAAAAATTGGACTATTTTGTGCATGTTAACAAACTTAATACAAAAACTATTAACAGTTTATAAGACAAGTTCTATTTGTGAAGTGTCGCCATGATATAGTCTTGTCTTTTAAAACACGAGATTCCAGGACTAATTTACCAATCTTGATCTTTTTAGAAATAGCCTAAAAATAGAATTACGGCCTTGCATTTGATTGCCTCGGTGACCCTGTAAAGTTGTATTTTCAGTACAGTTTCCATCCATGAGAAATCACGGATGCTTAGTGTCACAAATTCAGTATCTAACCAAAATTCTCCCTTTCTGTTGTTGAGAAATGATGTTGAATAATGACAAGGAAAAGTCACCACCCATCATCACCCTATTAAACATTCGTTTGAAATGTTATCCTAATTACCATATGAACTGAGTTGTGGCCAAAAAGATGTTTTGTAAGGTCACAGGGACCTTAACCTTTTACTTTCGATCACCAAATTCTAACCAGTTTATTCATGAGTCTATATGGACATTTGTGCCAAATTTTATGATATACCCTCAAGGCCTTCTTAAGATACCACATTCACAAGTATAAGGAGGGCGCAAGGAGGTCACAATGACATTTGACAACCAAATTCAGTCAGTTCATCATTAAGTTCAAGTGGATGTTTGTATCAAATTTGGAGAAATTCCCTTGAGCTGTTCTTGAGGTACTGCATTCACAAGAATCTGACAGACAAGGTCACACTGACCTTGACTGATCTCAAATTCAAATTCTTACAAGTTCAGAAGTTTGTGCTAAAAGAATGAGATAGATGCTAGATCTATGGCTATAAAAGTCTAATCAGATCATCACTGAGTCCAAGTGGACATTTGTACCAAATTTAAAGAAATATCTTCAAGGTGTTCTTGAGATATTGTGTTCAAGATCACACATCATCGGATAGACAGACAACCTGACACATTATCGGCCATTGCTGTCGCAGACAAGGAGACATAAAAATATTTTTTAGACAGATAACCAGACAACAGAGCAAGTGCATGGAGCATAAAGAATATTAATGATATTCTTACATGTGTGGGCAGGTAGAGGTCATAAGGTGTTCCAGAGTCGACATCAATGGCATGGAAACCAGACAAGGAGCCATAGATGACCTTTAACCTCTGACCTTCCTCCACTGTCAGGTCAACAGACAGTGGTTTTTGAGGCAGAGACCTGAATGACTGGGTAGACATTCACACAAAGACAAACACACACATCATCATCCAGCGCTTATAAGGATGAATAATAATTTCGTAATCTAACTGGAACTGCTCCATCAATTATTATTCAGCAATGACTTTGACAATTTGGAGAGCAGTTGCATAAAAATGGCCATCCTAAGATAGTGGTGCTATTATTTCTACATGGTAGTATATTTTTGGCCTTTTCTGCAGAAAGAGGGTTAAACTATGTTGAAGAAAAAGTAGCTCAGGCCACAAAGGATGCAAAGAAATGGGCCATGGCTCTGCTCCGAATCTGTGTGTGTGAGTCTGATAGCCTGGATGTGTCATGTCTGCGTGTATGTGCATGTGTATGTGTCTGGCTGTGGTAGTGACCCTATTACATTTTTTTGTCCATGTCTGTTAGTCCAGTTTTGTCCCAGATATGCAGAGATATGGTAAGGACTGAAAAGGACAATGGAGGACAGTATTGTTAACCTGCTGGTGGTGGTACTTTAGAGATCTTCGTCAAGCATGAAACTGAAGGATACTATGTGAGCAGGTTGAATTTTGCAAATAATTCCATATGCTTGGTTAGGATTTATTATTTTAGGGACCATGTAAGTGTGTACCAAATGTCATGGTAATCCATCAAGTATTTCAGATATTTCACTGGTGCTGACATCGCCAGTCTTCAAGCCCTGCAGCTAATGTGTCTAAAAGAAGATCATTGTGTAATTTAAACTGTTGTTTTCACATTATGTTGTTTACAATGTGTTTCCTTAATCTATTCTTTCAGACTGACGACACAGATATGTTTCTATACTATTTAAATGTTACCAACCTTAAAGGCCATGAATTTGTGGTAGGGTTTTGGGGCCCAGGCGTACACCTCCACTGCATTCTTCAAAGCAATCACTAAGAACTTTATCTTCTCGTAACGCACTGAAGAAACAAGACAGACAAAAAGACCCTAAGAAGTCAATTCCAGATTACTCTGACAAATGCAGCTGTCATAGATCTTTTCTAACACAATACTGGTTTGCATTTCTCTAGTTTGTAGCTTGGAAAATAAAAATGTACCATTCGTTGTGCCCTTCACAGTGTGTACTTACCCACTTTATAGTGTACACAGCCTTCCAAGTCACCTACTGAGGTCCAACCCTGTCTCTTCTCCACCTCTGGGTCATTGTGCAGGATTTTATTCCTTAACCAGGACAGGTAGTACAGACGGAGCTTGTTCTTTTTACCTACAGACGCACACAGAGAGATGGAGAAACGAGTGAGGGTGAACTCTGTTTAGATGACACTTGAATGTGAATGTGTGTTACTCAGTTGCATTGTAGCGTGACTGAGTAAACATGAATAGAACATGAACAGAAAGCCACGTACTTCTTCTAGGACTATAATCGTTTGTGCTGCTCCACAGCACCAAGGTACTATGGTACGGGGGTTTGTGATTTGGTGCATTCAGCTGCACTAAGAATACATGTTCACAAGCACAAGTTCTTGCTGGAAATCTTTTACTGTATACTATAAGAAAAAGATTCTGAAATTAGCACAACATGCTGATTGGCATGTGTCAGTCACTCTATGGCCTGTGCAAATGAACCTTGTAGCTGGAATACCCATTTATTTATTTTTATTTTACGAAAATAGTTTATCAAAGTTGCAAGCAGTAGAATTTTGTCTCTATGACACTTGCACTACTGTCTGTTATGAATAAATAAAAAGAAATGTATCCTTATGCAGAGCGATCTTTTTTGAAATTGTACCAGACTTGCACCAAACTGTGACCCCTAAACTGGGATATGATGCAAACCATGAGTCCTGTAACATTACACACTGACCTCCTTCACATTCATCCAGGTACAGTTGTAACGTGGAATATTTGGATTAGTAAAATAATTTGCTAAAGGGCAACTTGACACAAGAATTAATGGTGAAAGGAAGGTAATTCATTCCTCGATTTAGGTTGGGACTTCATACTGGAGTGACTCTAGCATTAGCTTTAGAGTCAACATGAGCCAAACAGAGGGCCAACCTGGAGGAAATAAAAAGCTAAAGGAAATTAAGTTGTTCTTGGCTAAAACAAATAAAAAACCTTACAGTAATGTTAGATATTTCGGTATTGAAGCAAGGCTGGAGGCTGAATGACAAAGTGTCTGCATCACTGTATGGGGCAAGTCAAATATAGTAACTGTGTGAAAGCAGTCATTTGAGAGTTCTGCTGTTTCTAGATAAGTTTCTGTATATGAAGGCTGAGTACTGTATGCATGCATCTGTGCCGCATGTTTTGTATATTTGAAGCTACAGTAAGTGTACCTGATATAGTGATCAGGACATTGAGTCCCTCCAACACATCCATCTGCTGGAACCTTCGTCTGCTGATGAGGGAGTAGACTTTCCCCTGACCGCTTCGATCCAGCAGCCAAAGACCGTTCTCTGTCCCCACCAACAGATTCACACCTGCAGATCAAAACATACACAAACATCAGTAAATCTGTGTATTCGTGTAAATTCCAAAATAATCATATGAAGTCTGTACGCTGTCAAAAAAAGGGTCAATAAAGTTTGTTTGAGTAGAAAAACAAAGTGAAAGCCTCACATTTGTTCCCTTCTTAACACATCTATGATATCCACGCAGAGGTAACAGACACATATAACACTCCTCATCCTAAAAACTGAAAAGTAAAAAGTAAAAATCAATATAAAATCACAAACCCCACAGTCCAGCACAGAGAACCTCAGTGTTGAATTTCTTCTTGTACTTGCGGATCTCTGGGGTGTCGCTCTGCGGTCGAATGTTGGTTGGGTTCACGTTCACCACAGAGCCTTTCCTGTGGTTCTCTCTCTTGATTTGCTCACCTTTACTGCCCACTACATGGGGACAAAAACAATGTGTGGTGTCATTAGAGGAGTACAGTGTCTGACAGGGCCCAATAGTAAAGCTGAGTTTGCCCATCATTTTCTCACATGTGAACTACTGTTTGTAAAAACAGCTACTAAATGCAAAATACAGTGCAAGAAAGCAAGAAAATAAATAATTTCATTAGATGTATACATGAATGCCTGTATTTACTAACAGATGAATATGTAAGTATGCAAGCAGTCATGTACCCACACCTAATTTAAGGCATATTTTTTAAACCAGGGATCCTGCATCTTAAGGGAAAGTAGATTAAAAACTTCTTTAAGACTTTTTTAATGCCACACAGAATTGTGTTTAAGACCAATTTTCTAATAACCAAAATTAAAGAAGGAAAATTTTATTTTGCCCAAATATTTATTGCAGCATAAATCTTGACTTTTGAAAAGGAAAAGTTAGATGATCTATGTTAAATGTTGAAAAAAAAGAAGATTTTTTTAGAGTGGAAGGCAATGAACACATTATATTATTCCACCATTCGAATACCCATCATGGCATATTTAAATAAAGGAATTCATCAAATTATCAAACAAAAAATAGATGCTGCTGATCATTTTGAGATTTTACAATGCAACGTCAGAAAACAAGGATTCATTAGATCTTACATCCCATGTTTTTGAGATGTTTGAAAGTTTAATTTAAGTCAATTTAATACCTTAAGGCCTTATTATTAGATTAAAGAATCCAATGCCTTTTAAGATTTTTTTATGGATCCACAGGAACCCTGTTTTAAAGCCAGGTGTGAGTGTGTTATAGTGAGTTTTAGTCAAGTAGGAAAGGGGTTTTGGTGTATTGTGTGTGAGTGAATGTGTGCTGCATCCATGTGTCTGTAAATGTACTCACCAGGGCTCTGTGGTGGCGATGACATGGGGATCAGTCTTGGATCAATGAATGACAGGAAGGAGGAAGAGGAAGATGAGGAGGTGTTTTTACCAGTGGGACTGCTGACAGCCTGATGATGTACAACAACAAGAAAAACTGTTTATTCCTCACCATGTTTTTTATTGTTTGATTTTGGTTCTCATAGGTTTGACTCCAAATGCTATATCACTAATCCTATGCATGGCTGTTAGGTTCAACACCTCTAAGGATGTCTTTCAAGCTTCATTTTACTTCCCTTTCTCAACATTATTACTACAAATGCATTCTGAGTTCTGAACTTGGTGTCTTTGCACCAAAATTGTGCCACCACCCCCCTCTGGTGGACAAATGTAACTAATAATTTTAAGTACAACATCCTTAACACACACAATCCGTACAATGCTTTCAAATGCTCCCAAATAATGCTTGTATCAAGAACTTTCTTGACTCTGTTTAGGTTATTTAGCCTGCTCCATCAAAATGATATGGCTTGATCATTTCTGGACAATATTCTTTTATGGTCCTATATTATGATTATTTTTTTGTTCATACTTATTTTGGGTTTCTACAAGAAAATGTTTACATACTTAAATGTTAAAAAAACAAACAAACAAAAAAACACATACTGTCTCATACTGTCTGCCTGAATATACCTGTATTCACACTCATGTCTCATATACTCAGTTTTAGCACCTGTGTCTTTCAGTCCCCCCCACCAAAAAAGCTTGTTATGTTCTGATTGGTATTTTCGAATCTTCCACTCCTGCGCCCTTGGTGTCTTTGCACCGTCAATGCTTTTGAGAAATGACTATAACAGCACTGTAGCAGTACTTTTTACCTTCTTTTAGTATAGCTGTGACATCAATACCTCATAAAAGTCCTGAAGGCTCGATTAAAGGCAAAGTTTCTGAACACTAGCAGTGTATATTTCTCTGTGAATTGAGCACTTTGATACTTTCATGGTATTTATATAGCACCTATTCAAACTTCATGATTAAAAAAGACATGGAAATCAAAATTTTACTAAATGGGACCTTTAAAATAGCAGCGAAATTTGCTTGTACTTTTTAAACCTTTATCAATACAAGAATCTAGAACATCCTACTTTTAAACATGCTGATGACTTTGAACAATACATTCCTTTACATAAACTCACATGTAAGTCCTGGTTTGAGGTGGATCGAGGGGCTGTGGGTGACTGTGAGTAGTTGAGTTCGCGTGTTCGCTGTTGCTGTCCCAGTGCATTGTGGGTAGGACTGGAGGAGGAGGTTTTCTGCAGAAGGTCTGGTAGCAGGTAGGTATCATCTGAACCTGTCCGAGAAATCTGCAGGACACAGTGAGAGACAAAGTATGGAGTGAGGGGGGCTGTTGTGATAGATGATGTAGCTGTCATCCAGGTGACATTGACCCACACAGGTTTTAATGTCTGTGACTCGACCAGTCCATGCAACAGAGTATATGTTTATCACTCCACCATCTACATCAGTTATCTTCATTTCACAGTTAGGATGTTGCACCCTCTAGCTGCTCAACATGAAAATGCAAAGAGTTTATAAGCAGAGTTTGTTAGAGAAACATGGGAGCAGTGTGCGATTTTGAGTGTGTATGTGTGCAGGGTACCTGGTTAAGATTGTGATGAGGTTGTAGTACGATGCCATCAGGTATTCCTCTAAAGTATTTCCCCTTTCCGTTGGACAGGCCAGACCTTGAAACATACAGACAGGTCGAGATTGTACACCAGAGCCTGACTTCAGGTACTGCATTCATTAGTTAGAAACAAGATCAATACATCCTCAAGATCAATAGCAAGGAAAAAAATATAAGGCTGATTAAGGTCCTGGGATCAAAAGTGAAACCAGAGGAGAAATAATTCCTGTCAAAAATAATAAACAGTGGAATCTATTTGCCCTCGCCATTAGCAGAAATAAATGCATTGTATCGCATTAACACTACAATTTACTTTAATGGCATGTCTGTGAGAATGTAAAATGCAAACTGATGACAAATTTAACTTGTCCCAGTTTGATTTTCAAGGTTTAGATGGTCCAATAAATTCTGAATGAAGCCGTGGGATTTTAATCCTGCACTTGGGCGTGTGCAGATTTGAAAATTTTTCAATTTAATTTGTGTTTTGGGTTTAACAGCCTTGGCAGTCAGAGGAAACATTTCCACATACAGAGTTTCAAAGTAGATGCGGCAGAATTCTGAGTAAACATACACCTTTTGGCTCAAACTGATGGTTCTGATTCTTAGCACTGGATTCACAATTGGTACATTACATCTTGCAAAAGGCCATTTTCATAACTCTGTTGTTTGGAAACACTAAAAGAATGAATGAGTTCTATGTAACAACTGTTAGTCCTTGGCCATCTGATTTTGGAATCTTTGAAAGAGATAGTTCAGATTCTTTAAAGTGGGGTAGTATGAGGTACTTTTCCATAGTCAGTGTTTTAGCTCCAGTAGATAGTGATCAGCATGCCTCCAGTTTGGGGAGGAGGACAGGAGTACCGCTACAGAAGCTAAAGCTTTATAAATTTTACAGTTATATATTTAAAATAATTCAGAGAAAAAAAATTTTTTTTTAGCTCTTTCTTACTTTAATTTTCTTGTTGGTTTTTGTTTTTTGGGGTTTTATTGTGCTTATTTTAAGGTCATTTTCTTGTAACTTTTTACTAATTTCTTGTAAGGTTTTAACCATTTCTTTTTCATTGCTCAGTACCTTCTATACATGTTTTTGAAAGATATCAAGCCAATGTGCTTAGGTTTCAAAGGGTTAAAACACCAAAGTCACACATTGGCAAAGACAAGGTAACTGATCGAGGCAGAGGTAGACCTGCAACTCCCATATTTGAGCCCTGAGCAAATTGTTTTGATTTATTTTATAAAAATGGGGTAAAAAGGCAATGACGAATCTGTTGAGGATTGTCCAACACAATGGAAAAAAATTTGTAGATAATATTTATCTATATTAATAATATTTTTAAAAACGCCAGGAACAAATTTCCAAAGATTTATATCTGAAATTACCATAATTATATATATATATTCAACTAAATTATTATAATTTCTAAGCAAGTTTTAAGGTAATTTCTTTTTTTAATTACATTTTTCTTTTTACTTTCTCATTTTTATCAATTTTTTTGTTTGTTTGTTTGGCATATTTGGAGGGATGTTTCTTTTTCATATTTCAGGAAATGTTCTTGTTCTTTTTTTTTAATTTCCTGCTAATCTCTGGTTCACTTCTTCTGAAGTTGCTCATTGCCTTCTTGAAATAAATCAAGCCAATTTGCCCAGGTTTCAAAGGTTTAACAGGAAAGATGGGGTGAAATGCATCGTGTGCTGAAATCCGGAAAGGTTTTAACAATATAATAAACACAATGCAATTACTATATCGATGAACATTTCACCTGCTCCTCTCCTCTTCATCACTGCTGCCGACCTCGTCACTGGAAGAGGAGTACTCTGTGGCCTTGTTAAGTCGACCCTGAGCAGATCTCACACCCTGCATCAGAGACGTGAGAAACAATATGAGTAAATGAGGTCAGAGGAGTCAGAGGATCAAAGTAAGAGTGGAGAGACAAAAACAAAAGAAACCAAACACTTTTGTTAAATGTGGTATTGATGACACAAAGCTACTGGTACATCTAAAGAAAAGGGACTTAGAGAGAGAGGAGGTCTCTTCACATCAAATGTAGAAGGGAAACGTTGTGTGTTTTGTAATATAATCAAGATCGCGCAGATTTTTCTGTTAATATTACTGTATTGCCTGCTCATGAAAGCATGTGGATCTGCAGGTATACAGTTTAAAGTAGGGCAGTGTAATTTGTTCATAGCTGTGAAAATGTCTTCATTTACTTGTCCACTGGTTATGTTTTCCTGTGTCCTCCGGTGCTGCTGTTGACGGTGCTGTAGAAGAGGACTCTCCAGCTTGAAGTAGCCTATGATACACAAACACACTCATTAGTTACATTACATTAGCAGCAGTTATGCAGTGTGAAAACAGAAGCAGGGTGGTGTAAAGCAAACCGCTGAACCAAAACCAGATTAACATCAGCGGTGAGAGGTTTAATTACCATGGACAAATGAGGACATTGTCAAAAACAGAGCTGCCTTTGCTGGCCTCTACATGGAGTCGAACACTGTGTATCACTGGGCTGGAGAGCTTTACTGTAATTGTGAAAGCAGGTGAACTATGAATGAATCACAGACTGTAAGAAAGAAGTGGACGTAGCCATCATGACATCGCCCATTTGTTTTTTGACTCTCATTCTGAAACCTTCAATTTACACATCCAGCAGACACATATTATCAGTGATTTAGAGTTGTGCGTCTGTTCACCAGATAAATTTAAGTTCAAAACTCACTCTCTTTTTAGCTCTCACCTGGTTTCCATAAACTGGTAAGGGAAATATCTGGTTTTTAGTTGCTAAATGGTTCTCAAAGTTTCACAGCATGTTGCTACTGCAGTTGTCTATCTGCTGTTTGGTGCTAAGCAGGTAGTGTACGGTGGGTTTTTTAAAGCTTTTTCAGTCCAGTAAAGTTGGAGCCAGGAAAACAAAAATAATGAGATAAAAGACTATAAAAGACTTCACATTGCAGTGCAATGTGTTGACAAATGGTGGTCATATTAATGGATTTTCAAGCCGTTCCAGAGCTGGCCATCGGATGGTACTAGAATAACTGTCTCTGTTGTTGTAACTGCACTGGCTGAAAAAACTCTGCTGAGGTTATGAGCACATAAATGATTGTTTTATGGTACAAAATAGGGAAAGGCCACTCTTCCTGCAACAGACCGAGGCTACCAATACCTGGTCTACCTTCCAGCTGTTTGATTTAAATTGTTTTTTATGGCATTAAACTGAGGTATAATAGTTCATTCATAAATTATACACAGATCAGCTACAATATTAAAATCACAGGTGAATAACATTGTATCATTCTGTGTCCCCTCTCTAAATTTCAAGGTTTTTGTGGGTTTCTGAATGCAGCGCAGGCGGAGCTCTCCTTGAGATGTTTTTTTCCTTGGCGGCAGTTTGTGACTTGTTGGGTTGATAATTGATCTGTTGAAAGCTGATCAGATCAGATTGATGGATGAGAGGAGAAGCTGCTGAGTGAATGCAAACTTTTACACCCACCAGAATGACTGCTTAAGTTTCAGTTTCAATGCGCTTGATATTCTACTGCTCCATGTCTACCCCGAGTGCTCTCTGCGCTCTGAGGCAGCGTTAAGATGAAAATGGCCCAACTAAAAACAGAAAAGTCTTTCCTTTGCGTTTAAAAAAAAATCTTTGTTCATATGAAAACATTGTGAAAATGATCCTCGTGTACATGGATCTGCAAACAACAAAAAAAGCTGATGTTTTAATCATAGAAGGGTGCCTCACATTAATGAATGCGTGAGAAACCCTGGGTTCACGGCGTTGATGGTGGATCCTTTGAATCCTATGGGTGGTGAGGTGGGGTAACACCATGTCCCACAGATGCACAATCAAATTGGGACCTGGGGAATGAGGAGGCCAGGTTGGTGCCTTTAGTTCCTCAGTTCCTGAGCAGTTTTTGCAGTGTGGCACTGTGTATTGTCTGGCTGGGGGGTTGATGTTGCCATGTGGCGGTGTACTTGGTCTGCAGTGGTATTTAGGTGGGTTGTGTGCATCAGGTGGCATGCACATGAATGCCAGCATCCGAGATTTCCAAACATAACACTACATTTTAACAAGATGATCAATGTTATTCACTTCACCAGTAGGTGGTTTCAGCGTTGAGGCTGATCGGTGCATATTTCAATGCCACAAACACCCTTTCCAACAACAGCATAGTTCAAAGAGGAAAGCAGCTTTTTCTCAGTTATATCATGAGCAGATAAAAAGCTTTTCACCACAGTAAAGCTGTATGAGTCTCTAGGAGAATCTCTGATCTGTGGCTCCAAACAAAGAAGGCCGAGGCCCGCAGCCAAACTGAGTGGGAGGCATCAAAAGCTGTTTCCTCCCTACTACACACAGAGGGAAACTTTGAAATACTAAACATATTCTCCCCATCTTTCTCTCTTCTTTCTGTCTGTTACAGTCACAACAAGAGCTTCCGTGCTGCTGTGCAGAGAACACAGGGAGCAGAGCTTTGAAAGAGATGAGTTGTTTCTGTCTCTCTAGACACACAGGTAGAGGGCAGGCTTTGAGCTGGTTATACAGTGCAGTGCAGCCTCGCGGCTTTTTAAGTATATGTAGTGTAAGTTGAATCTGTGGTGGGCTGTGGTGGGTTTTGGTGTGGCTGCATATATCCTGTGTGTGTGTGTGTTTGTCTGTTTATGAGGTTTTTATTTAGGAAGTGGGGCATATGAGTATGTGAACTGACTTGGCATATTCCTATCACATAGGAACCCATGCTTAAAAATAAGTCCCATCAAATTAAAACATTATTTCAGGAGCTACCAAAGATGACAGAACTATCTATTTTATATCTATGAACAGAGTTTAAGAACCTATATCTTTAAGGTTTTAGTTTTATTGCTCGTACAGCAGATGACAGTGTGTGTTGAGCTTGGTGAGCTCAAGTGACACAGACCTGAGTGATTGCTGCTGCTCGACGAAACTCCATGAGACACAGAGCGTCCGCTCTTATCAGCCACAGACACTGGACTGCCACTAGATGGAGAAAGAGACACATGCACACAAAGTGACACAGATGGAGAGAGAATTGCGATCATCATTATCCACTTCTATATGTTCTCATCTTGAGTATATCCTTCATGCTGCTGCTGCAATGACCTAATTTCCTCGCCATTAGTTTCATGTAATCGAAAATAATCATCCAAGCTAAACTAATCTGATGTACCCATGACCGATTCTTCTCTAATAGTATGCGCCTGTATGCTGGATTGTAGTGTGACAGACACCCTCACAGTAAATAAGGGGCACCGTGGCTGAAAGGATAACTGAGGAAAAAATGCTACCCTGCTCATAGCATAGTTGCAATACCAAAGATTATAAATATGTGTTTATTCACATTCTATTTAAGACTTAGACTTCTCTTGTGTCGAGTTTAGGGACAGACACACACATTGTATCTTTATGCTGCTAAGCATTGCTCACATATTTGCTGCTTAAGGCAACCAGCTCAGCTGACACTTAGAGCTAAACTAGCTTGTGGGTGCTCCCAATGTTAATACACATGCCACTTTTACACCTCTATTTTGTGCATTACACTGTTACATCAAGGCTCAACAATGTTAGTAGCTGCGATTCTCCTGTTTTGGAGGAAAAAATTGAAAAATGAAAAAAGAAAAATGTTGGTGTGTAAACCCTCTATAAAAATTGCCTGTGGAATAAAGAATACAAGATAAATTCTTTTACGTGCATTTTTTTCTTGAGGGCATATGATTCAAGTAAGCCAGAGAAATTTAAATCTTACTGAGGGGGGATATTTGATACCCCCTTTGTCATGGAGACATGTGTAACATCTAACTTACAATGGAATTATAGACATTAAACCACAATACTTTCAATTTAAAAAAAAATCTATACAAAATCTGGCCAATGAGAAAAATTCCTTTTATTTGGGGGTTGGAAGAGGATCAAAACTGTCACTTCTTTAAAACTGAAACTTAAGACATGCTGTCTTTTTTTGTCCACATATGGTGATGTTTTGGATGACCCTGAAAGAATGGCTAGCTTCACAGTCCCTATTGTTAATGTGCCATAAAACAAAAATACTTACAAAATGGATGTCCAAGTATTTTAAATACAGTTACTTTAATGGGTAAGAGATGCATTTTTGGGCTAAAAGAAAAAGACCGTTTGACATTCCCTAATTCTCTCTCCTTTTTGAAACATAATTTTAAGGTCAGAGGGCATTATTGCAAATAGACAGGGAACAAGTTAGGGCTCTTTGTTTTGTCATTAAGGTTTGTTATTGTGATATAGTTCTGTTTTACCTCTCATTTCATCATCTGGGTCATATGATGACTTACTACTGGTTCTTGGCGCTATAACAGTGGGGCTTTATCTATATGGCACGTGTTGCCAGCAACTTTTTTATAAAGTCAAGTCAAAATGTAAATAAAAAATGAATAAATAAAAATAGCTCCCTGAGGTTTTACAAATTAAAAGTTCCTCCCATGCTGACACTTTCTTTGTACTTTTTCATTTACAAATTTTTACTGGCAACCATTGAAATAAAACGGCAATACAGATAATCAGCAAAATGCCAAATATCAGCTCCAATAATCGGTCAGGCCAACAATCTGTCAACCCTTAGAGGAAACAGAACTAAACTTTTAGTTTCTAAAATAATCAAGGAAGTTACACTGCTCCTCATGCCAAAATGTGTACATTGTCTCTCTTGATGGAGAGTTGGACTCCAGCTCTGCTCTCTAATACGTTCACATTTTAGAAAATCTAAGTAACATTTTCCCCATTAAGGATGTGTTTTTTCAAGCAGCCTGCAACCCATCCACACATCCCTGTGTGTGTGTGTGTGTGTGTGTGTGTGTGTGTGTGTGTGTGTGTGTGTAAAAAGCAGAGGGCACACATGTTGTGAACCTGCCTATGTAGACACATCTTACTATCAGAATAACAGCAGCAGCATAAAATAGAAGAAAAATCCTCAATTTGCAATTCTGACGTTAGACTGTGTGCATACAGTGTAGATGTGGTCTACCTTGAAGCGGTCCTCTTGTGCCCCATCACCAGCTCTCGACAGTAGAACTTAGAGGTAGTGCGTTCGGGGACCTGGAATTTACACAAGACAGAGAGCAGAAGAAGAATCAGCTGAACTGACTTGACAAAAACACACAGTGAGTATATACACAAAAATGGTAGTCTCCTGGTGGTCCTAAATTGCTTGTTTCACTTTTCATAGGTTTGAGACAGCTCTTTACAAGAAACTCACGTCTAGCCAAGCAGGGTTTAAGCTAATCATTGGAAGGTTTCTGCGGTTATGAAACCTTTATGTACAACAACTTCTACAGTGCCTGAAAGGGTGCAGAGCGTAGTGCAATAAAATCTTTAATAACCCACCGGGAAATATTTATTACTGAGAATCTAATGAGACCACTTGGCTCTGCTCTTTCTTAACATTTCAGTGTTGTTCCTTTTAAACAACACAAAGCCATGTCCAAATCTCCCATGATGGTGTGGAAATATTGTCTGACTCAGGTTTATTTCTTAACGTTTTGGTTTTTTTTTCTTCAGCAGTGTTGCAGTCAGTGCTGTCTTTTCAACTGAATCTTTCAACATTTCATTCGGCTCAAATTCAAACAGTCAGAGTACCAACCAGCTGGTGACTTTTTGACCTCTCATCTCCTGGGTCACATGGCCTAGTTACAGAGAGGAAGACACACCCAGCTCTGCAGGAAGTGAACTGTGGGAATACCTATCATCCTTCTGACAAGTTGCCCACATCCTGCATCTGGCTCACCCTGAACACGCACACGACAATGCTGAACTCTGTTTCCTGTCTTCTATTGCGGCACACATGACATTACAATATTAGCTTTTTGAGTGTTTTGAAACTGAATTATCAAAGAGCCCTCAGCATAAGACCATTCAAAAATTATATTATATTATTTGAATTCAGAGGGTTGTAAAAATAATCAAACGTCTGTCTTTGATACAGCACTTTACTAGCACACAGTATGGTGTTGTCCACCCCCAAAAGTTGGAAAGCCACAGCAGTGCTTTCAAGATTTTGGGTTTCTACTAGAACATGCTTAAATAGTTTAATTTTCAAAAAATGCTTTGTTTTCCTCATAATGTCTGTACTGAAACACCTGTGTTCACCCTCTGCTGTATTAGCATCTATCTCTTTAAGCCCCCACGTTTTCCTGACGTTAGCATGTATCTACATGTAGCAGTGTACTTGGAGCTGGAAAATGACTATGTAAAGTGGCACTTCTTCTCAACAAAATGTTCCAGCAGGAATATGATCCAAAATCTGTAAGAAATTTACATCATTACCCACATTTCCCAAGTTTCCCTGACGTTAATATGTAGCTAGATGTAGCAGTGTACTTGTAGCCGGAAAATGACTCCCATCACAATGTTCCAGCAGGAATATGATCCCAAGTTGGGGAGAAAATAGCTACACTGGCAACCAAGCTACATGTTTTTTTTCTGATTTAGCATGTAGCTAGATGTAGCAGTGAACTTGCAGCCAGAGACTGCCTGTGTAAAGTGGCACTTTGTCCCAATGAAATTTACCAATAAAGGCTTCTAAACACAAACAGACATTTTCCAAGAGGAATATGATCCGAGGTTAGGGAGAAACTAACATTGGCAACCAAAAACTTAACCTGACATTAGTATGTAGCTCCACGTGGCAATGTAGGCTACGTAATGTAAACACTTGCAGAAGTGTGCCTGGAGCAGATGATTATACAAATCTATCAAACTCTGACATCAGCTTGTCAGAACAATCTGAAGCCCAAGGTTTTTGCTAACTAATTACTTTTACATTCATTTACCTCATTATTTGAAACTTTGGCCACTTTTAATATGGACGTCCGACGATATATATGTGACAAAAAATAAGGGAAAACAGGTTCTCTTTAAAGCAGCTCCAGCAACCTCAGTGCAATCACAGGAGAGAGCAGAGTTATTAACTGCTCTACCGACTCCATATGGCCTCCTGTTAGTTCAACAACATAACATAGCAAACAGACAGCTTTATTGGGCCCCCCTCCTCTCTCTGTAGTAGTTATTAGTTGTTCTATCAACTCCATATGGTGTTCTGTTAGTAAATACACCTAACAGCATATTCTGTTCGTGTAACACCCAGTGGGGGAGCAGTGATATTGGACAGAATGCGACAGAGAAAGAGAGTGAAGGTGAATGTTGTGCTTTTAAGTAAGTATGGTGTGTTTATCACAGAGAGGTTTTTTTTTATTAAAAGACACTTCATAAAAAGCCTTGAGGTAAAGCTCAAGCCCTCTCTTCTTACAAGCATACACAAAAACACACACTTTCCCTGAAACACAAACACAGTGTGCCAACCTCGTGCTGTATGCATCACTTCCTTAGCTAAATATGATCCCAATACAGGATGCTTAGCACACACAAACACATTATGCCCAACTCATGTGATACAGACTGCATACCACGCCTGGCATGACCATAACAGCAACTTCCCCTTTTGATTGGTTCAATTATTTTCCCCGTTTGCTGTAAGTCATCAAACCTGCAAGCATATATTCTGATATGTCATCCAGCAGCTGATGGGAGAGTCGTTGCTCACCTTAGGTGGCGTCCCGGAGTCCCAGAAGACATCATCAGTTGGGGACAGGGGGGAGAAAGGGGACAATGGGGAGATGGCCATATCTGACATAGAGCTGCTGTGAGGGGTGTCTCTACTGGACCGCAGATTGGCATTCTGGGAAAATAAAAGGTTCACCCATCATTACATGTTCCCAAAAGTAGGATCATGTGTATAAAAACATTCTTACACACTTCAGTCAAGCATGGAACAGAAAGGAACAGACTAAACATTATTTAATATCGCAAAGAGGAGAGCAGGATACAATAAATCCAAAGAAAACACGTTATTTGATGTAACAGTGAATACCTGGTTAATGTGAGCTCTCTGCATGGCTGGAGTACAGGGACTAGAGCTGCTCCCGGAGCCCAGCCTCGAGGGCACCTGGCTGGGCAGACCAGCAGCCAAAAGCAGCCTGGCAAGGTTTGATTCTTGGAAATCCATCTAAAACACACAAAAAAACATGTAACACAAGGGTTCTACACATGAATACATAAATGCACTTTATATGTACTGTATATCAAATAGATATAATGTGGGACACAAGGAATGGTAATGGCGAGTTGTGCATGAAACTGTAATGATTGATGTGATGCAGCTGTGACACAGTCACCTCTGGAGGCCCACTATCAGCTGATTCAGTGCTTTAGTATTATGGGCAGACATGACTGTCGCCATATTATGCAACACTTTGGAGTCACTGCAGTCAGCACTTTAGAATCCCTCTTAAAAACTGTGTTAAAAGTTATTTTCAGTCACTTTATATAAAGCCTCTCTGTCTGACTTTAACCAATTTATATCAAATTTCTCCTAGGTTAAAGTTTAGGAATGTTCTGAGGACTATTTTATGAACATTGGCCCAAACATAAAAAGGTGCCACTAATCAGTGTCACATTAACAAATATTACAGCTCTGTGTTTTTCTTGGTAGTTCCTAATTCCGTACCGTAGAATTGCTGCAAAGTCAGGCATGAAAATACTCAGCTTAAAAAGGGTTTCATGCTGATCAATTGAGAGCTTCCACTGGAAGAAAAGTAACCAGGGACGAAAGATGGGAAATACTGATAACCATGTACAGTAACAGCCAATCTACAGTAAAAGTGTTTTGAGAAGCATTGTTAACATTCGTGACTCTCACGGCTCACGGAACAGATTTTACTCTATTCAATGTGTGCATCTCAGGGGGACCCCTTGTATAACCTTATGCTTCTTATCCTTTTTAGTGAAGCGTAATCTGCACAGACAGCTGTTACAATCATTCAAATATCCTGCTGCATATGTGTTTTGAACTTATTAGACTGATCAAGAATCTCAGGCCAAGTTTTGACGAGAATGGCCCTGCTAAAAATGGGAATGTCTTTCCTTTTGCTAAAGTTGTGACCCCAGAGGAAAAAAGGTGTATGGCAATTGGGAGGACATTACGAGGGTTTTAATAGGTTGCGTTTTCAGGCCCCCAAAATGCTGTTTTCATGTGAACAAAAAGCCAAACCACAACAAAAGATTAACGCTTCATGTAAGAACTGCTGCTGTGTAAACAGCTCCTCAATCTGGGGTGGGAGCTCTAATTAAAAACACTTTCGATTTCCCTTCCAAAATGCCAACATTAAAGCTATTTGGGTTTTGCAAATTTTGCTGTCAGGAAGCTTGGTGAAGGCAGGTAAGGCTGTAGCTGTCCACTCAGCGCCCCACGAGATGTTGGATAAAAGAATGCTTTTGCGCCACTAATGTTTCACTTACATCTCCCTTCCAAAGGAGATTCTCTGTAAGTATAACCTGTTTTGCTAAACTGAACCGAGTTCTGTGTCAAGTAATGAATAAATAAAACCTAACATTTTAAGAAAATCCTTATTCAGCCGTTTGACTGTTGGCTGTTTAAAAATACCTTCCTCTGAAAAAGGCACCTTTGATCTGCTTCCTGTTAAGTTCCACGTGTGGTTTGGCCACTAAGCTAAGAATAAAGGCTACGAACCACATGTTGTCTCTATACTCAGCCAGCATATGCCACCATGCATAGACATGAAAAAATGAATGCTTTCAACTGAGTGTTTTTTTTGTTATCACACCTAAGCCAACAGGCAGAAAAGTGACTGCTGGCAGCATCATCACACAGCTGAGCACCGATTCAAGGTTCACTTCTTCCTCGGGGAAATGTTTTGGTCTGAGCTGTGTCTACCTAATGTGACAACATTGTATACAGGAGTCAGCCTACTTTCTCCAGACCTTTGTGTAAAAATGAACTAGACAGAGTAAAACTAAACAAAATTTTAAAAAATGTGAGAAAACAAAGAAATAAATCATCAAACTCAATGAAAGTGAGGGACAGAGAGAGACGGACTGACAGATGTGGGACGTAGAGGTGACAAAGGGTGCCAGACAGCTGAGGGAGGCAGGCGTTTACCGCTGAGCGCTGGCTGTTTGTGGGGCGGCTGGGCGAGGAAGCGGCAGTGGCAGCAGCAGTAGCAGCAGCTGCGTTCCCACTATTAGCTGTTAGCTTCTGGAGCGCTGCCACAGGCTTCTCTCTCTGCCTCTCTCTCTCCCTGTGTCTGTGGTCGTGCTGCAGCGACAGGAGCTGGGTTTGGTCCTTGGGCAGGGTGCGGTGGGATCTCCTGCCTGCTGACGGCTGCTGATGCTGAGCCAGAGGCTGGGGCTTGGCTTGCAGCTGTAGCTGAGGCTGGGAGAGCTGGGCCTTATGCTGAAGCAGCTGGTTTGGAGCCACAGCTCTCTATGTAGCAAACATGAAAAGCACACATAGAAAGTGACAGAGCCTGGGAGTGTCCATGTGAAATAACATATATGTTATGCTGTTTTGTGAGGCTAACATGTCTGTGCAAATTTCAGCAAGCAAGAGGAGGAAAGCTTGTGACCTGTCACTGCTAGTCAAGAAAATAAGGCAACCGATACCTGTATTTGTTGACCTAATTTACGTCATTTGGTGGGGTTTCTTTGGCTGTTGGGGCTGTTGCTCTAGCTACAGGTTGTACTTTTGCACTTTCATATTTCATATTGTCACCAAGGACACAAAGAGTAAACAGCTGATTAAGACACCTACCCGCCCCTCGCTCCGACTCTCAAACTCAGACCAAAAACCCAATCAACTGGTAATATCTTTTTTGAATATGCTCTTGGCATGTGAAAACCGATGGATATCAACAAATAATATAACAGCAATTAAAGATTATGTAATATTATATGACTCAATGTTTTCTATATATGAATGCGTACTTGGGCCTTTTTCTCCCTGTTTTTTTTTAAACTTTCTTTTATTATTTTGTTCTGTTTCACATGCTGTACATATGCGTGCGTGTATGGGTGTATGTTTGTCAGAGTTGATTGCAATGTATCATTTTACTTTATTTGTTGAAAGATAATGTTACTGCACTGCCTATTTCTGACCATAAATGTTTTCAGAAGGATATTTTAGTGCCCTGTTTTGTGTCATGGTGAGTCTGTGCACAGATAAAACGGTAAAACTTAGCAGCACTGATTATATATAAATCAAGATTCTGTTTCTTATTTGAATATTTTTTGCCTCAAATGTTTTCAGAAACTTGTTTCAGCTTACCGTTACACACTCACACAAGATTCAGCTAGCCACCATTGCCTTAAAATGGATGAGGTTGCATTACCTCATTCACCAGCAGGAGCGTTTATTTGTGCGATGCATTCTGGTAGTCGTAGGTATTCTACCATTTGAGCAAAAGCCAGTGCCGTAGTCCTTTCTCAATTCAGTTCAAAGAGGCTGTATTGGCAGGACACTAATCAAACAGTATTTCTCTCTGTTCTCTCTGGTCATGTAGCACATATTTCAAAAGTATCTGCATCTTTCTACTGCATAGACAGCTTTGTTTTATATGGTGTCTCGTCTTATTGGTGAAATACTTCTTTAATTCAGAGAGGTATTATTGGTCTTCAAATTTAGATCATTTTAGACTTTTTTTTCCATATTTTTTCATGATAGTACCTGGGGCATACAATGAATACACTGTCTCTTTTTAAGAGTTGTCTTTTTGAATTTGCAATTCCTTATTCATCTCATTAGCTAGTTCAACATGAACAAACTGGCAACACATGCAAGATTATAAAACACGAGTGTCATTTTCAACTGATTTCAGCTCCTCTTGCCAAGATTAGCTGATTCAGATTTAATTAACTTTTCCACATTTTTGTTGAATGACAACATTCTCTACTAGCATACACACTGATATGGTAGAACAGTCCAATTCCCTAATCAAATTTGACTTCAGAAGCAAAAAATCACTTTAGATACAAATCACAAGGAATAATAATATTATGATTGCGCTTCAGTCTTCAGTGAGTTAGATGTTCTAATTAAAGAACAACTGACAGCGACAATGAGAGCTAATACTTCTGTGGTGAATATGCAGACCGGAGGAATAATACATACCCTGAGTTTGTGTAGGATTTATGCTTCATGTAAATTATTAAACGTACACAAATCTATTTGTAAGTTTTCACTATAAATCGAGTGAATGTTGTGTATGTGTACATACTACTGTAGTTCTGAACACAATAAAGACTCCCAGGTTCTGCAGAGACTGACAAGACCAGCCACAGTTGATGCATAAACAACTCATAAAACACATATCATCAAGCTTGTTTTGACACACAGACACACACACGCTCGAAGAAGAACATAAAAAAGATTTGATTCACTTATTTGGTGTAAAACCAAAATATGTGAGCACACATTCATAAAATAGCAATCAGTCCAGCGCTGGCATTGAAGCTTGGACATATGATGGCAGCTGCTTCTCTGGCAGGAGAATCAGATTTGCAAGCACAACTTTCTCCAGAGGAAATGCAATAAAAGCACAAGTAAAGAATCAATATCATCAACCACATCTCACAGCTCTGATTTTTTTAGGGTTGCAGTTTAAAGTTTCAAGTTACACATCCTTTTGGATGGTTTGCGCTGCTGTTAGCCACATAAATATGAAAAACATATAAATGCAAAGCACAGCATATTTAAGTATGTCACAGTAGAGAAACAGAGGCAAAATGTTGGAAGCAGTGTGTAAACTATGTGTATTGTACACACACACACACACACACATTGACTCCTCAAGGAAGTCCATAGAGAGACACACATACTCCAGTGCATCACTTCTGCTGAAAGAAACTCCACTAGAACCAAGAGAAACACTCGGTGTGACATCCTTCTGACCACTTAAGACGTGAACATTTCTGCCACATGCCAGCTGAATAAGATTTGCTGTCATAGAGGGGGAAACCACCACAAATTTAATGCTGTTTTTTCAGAATGAGAGACACACAGTCAGAATACCCAACATACCAAACTAACCATATTCCACTAACAACAGCACTTGAGCATTAATAACACGACAGCTTTCTTGGTCCCTGGGAGCAGAGCCTATTTTCAAAACTATATTACAAAACTCTCCATGAAAGCTATTTGAAGTGTACCACCCAAATTACCACGAAAGAATGGTGACTTGCATAAGAATGCATGGTTGCTCTGTTTGGCAATATATACTGCGATAAAAAACAGTGAAAGACAGAAAAGTATGTGCTAATACTCAAATTAGGCCATCTGATATGCTTATCATGTGACACACTGATATTAAAGCTGTTTATCCTCTATACATAATAAGGTATGAATGTCAGTTATTAAAATTCAAATGTAGAGCCCATGGTGTATGTTGTAAGATAGCTGTCAAAAAGATGTATCCATAATTAATCATTCTTATTTGTAATTTTAACAATTTCTATGTCAAAAAAGTTGTTTTACACAAAATTCTGCTGTCATATACGTATATCTGTGAAATTGGGTTTGAGTTTGGATTGTTTTTATATGAGTATGAGTGTAAAATCTGTGAGTGCGAGTCTTATGAATACAACTCATGTTTCTACTACTACAAAGTCTTCACTGTGAGAACGAATCCAGTACAAATGGAAAAGTGCAGAAATGACGTCACTGAGGTCACAGTCAGTTTGCAAGGAGAGTAATCGATCCACGATTCCTCCAATTGCGCATGTGCATGCCCAGAGGCAAACATGGGGGGCAACAGCGTACCGAGTAGTAGCAGCTCTGGAGAAACATCACAGGTAATGTCAATCATAACGTGCATCGCATAGCCATTATTTATTTTATAAAATTGAACCATTATGTATAATATATGTTTCTTGGAGTCACAAACTTATTGGTTTAACTTGCAAGCTAAAGACGTTTACATGCCGATGATGGTATCTTAGTGCTATGGTTACTGGGATTAGAAGTTGACCAGTGCAGTTATTTTAGCTAGTTAGCACTGAACTGCATGATATGAAACATAACGTTACCCAAAACATAATGCACTGTCCCTATATGTTCATCACCACAGCATTAACAATCATGCCACATTTGGGATGAGTTAACTTGAACCAATAACTTTGTGATAACATGGAAGGAGTGAGAAGGTTGATATGGAGAAATAAACCCCGACATGGCGAAATGTCCCACTTATTACGCGGGTTACATTTAGCGAAATTATCAATTTGAGACATCATGTCGATCAAAATATGAATTTTATCGATTTATATTTGCGTTATTTGGCGTATAAATCTGCCCATTGTATAGATCCGGTCACTTTCCCAGTGTTTTGCTCACCCTCCTAACCCTCATAATTTCAACAAAGCCTTTGAAAAAATCAACTCGTGGAACAGTGGATTATCATAGCTAAATACACATTAAGATGTGTGTAGTTATTTGTGTAGTCTTTGCCTTCATTTACAAGAGATTATGGTACGGGGCGGGAGACACTAATCATTCAGCCCAGAGCCCAGAGTTACTGTAGTGGGAAGGGAGCCTCAACTCTCCATGTAACAACTTGCAAGTCATTTATCTAACTTCACAATTAGTCCAAGCTGGTTAAATACGGCAAAAACTAACTAGGAAAATATCCAGCATAGGTTCTCTTGAAAAAACAATGGCTGCGGTTTAAAATTCGTATTATTTACTCTGTATTTTTGAAGCAATCGGTTTCCAAGATTACTTTAAGTAAGATGAACTTACAGATTTTACAGCGTGCAAGCTTGCCCAGGCTCAACACTCAACACTCACTGTGGAAGTGTTTTCAAAAGTAAGGTTTTAATGAAAATGAATGCGTTTAGGAGGTACTGAGTGTACAACAGGATAAATTGGA
Source organism: Plectropomus leopardus (assembly GCF_026936395.1). NCBI lineage: Eukaryota > Metazoa > Chordata > Actinopteri > Perciformes > Serranidae > Plectropomus > Plectropomus leopardus. Next base: position 32,299,816 of record NC_142183.1, on the reverse strand, counting down.
CTTGGATTATATTGTATGTGTTGTGTGAGAGTTTTGAAAAGGATTTTTTGATATAGTTTTTCTGTTGTTCAAGGCAGACCCATTTTAGTGTAGCTCATCCAGAAAATCTCAGTTTGTTGATTCTTTGTTCAGGGGAGGCACGCATGAAAAACAAAGTATTCTTCATGAATTCAATGTAACTCAGGCTGAGTAACTGGTATGCAAATGATCATTTTGTGGTCTAAGTATTCCTCTAAGTTACAGTCGCTGACTAGAAATATTGCATATTAGAGATGAAAGGTGTGTAGGATTGCAGGGGGCTGGAGAGATGGAAAAGAAGCCCTAAAATAAACACGTTTTGTTTCACTTGTTTAATTTTATGTTTCGTGTCTTTAATTGTATGAATCTACAGGCTATGGAGTAATAATCAAGAGCAACTCTCATTATACCAAACAATCGTAACAACATCAGGGCAGGATTGGTCAGACAGAAGAGAAGAAGGGAGGTGAGCATGCCAGAAAGTGTTTCACAAAGAACAGAGACGTGTTTGGTGAATTTGTATGTCTGAAACCCCACTGAGATTTGATAGTCACATTTCGGAAGGAAAACAGAGAGACGAGTGGAAAGAGAGATGATAAAAATGAAAAAGGTTACATGCTGCGAACGACGGAGGGAGGGATGAAGGGAGGAAATGAGTGAGGAAAGGAGAGAGAAGGCATGCCGGGATCAGTAGAGAGAGAGAGAGAGAGAGAGAGAGAGAGAGAGAGAGAGAGAGAGAGAGAGAGAGAGAGAGAGATGGAGGGGGCAGGCTTTCAAACAAAAGTGATATCATGCTGTGATAAGCACTGGCTTAAAAGCTTGTCAAGATCTGACACTGCTGGTACAGTGCAGTATATGTCACTGTTATCCCTCTGAATTCCAGACAAACTGAGAATTAAAAACTCCAATCTTTCACACATGAACGAGAACTTCAAAATGATGTACTTCCTCAGAACCACCAGGGGTGTCAGGCAGCCGGAGCATGACTCAAACACACAGTCGCTCTCTGTCTCTTCAACACATGTACAGTATGAAGACACTCAGAGACTGTTTATTTTACTTTCTCTTTTCTGTTCTTCCTGCTGCATTGCAGTGTCTTAAAATCCTTTCCTCCTCGCCTACCCTTTACTCTTTCAGTTCCTTTCATCTTAATAGGAGCCAGTGACACAGTCAACAGCAGCAAAGTCATCTCTCTTTTTTTCTTTCTTTCTCTTACACAAACTATTCCTCTTGGATTTCAGTCCTTGGATTAAAGCCTATTCTTTCTTCAGCTTAACAACATCATCTTCTCATATCATCAAAGTGGGAACATTACTACATCAGAAGTCACCTTAATCATTTGATCTATTAAATATTATAAAATAATACAAAAATGCCCATCTCAAGGTCTAAAAGCCACACATGATGTCTTTCAATGTATTGTTTTACACAACCAAGAGTCCAAAATGCAAATATACTTTGTTTACTACCACGAAAGACCAAAAAAAAGCAGCAAATTCTCACAACTGGGAAGGTAGAACAAAAAAGGGTTTGGCATTTTGCTTGGAAAAATATAATTTTAAAAATTGTTCCAGATACCTCTTGTCAATTGAGCAATCAGTTTTTCAACAAATTCGTCATTGTACTTGCATGTACCTTTTCTGCCAATATGACAATGCAACCATACCAAGTAGGAAATTATATGAAAAACAAAAACATTGGAAGATGTGGAAAATCTTCAAAAAGTAAATAAGATACAATAAAATAAAAGGAGAGAATAACATAAGAGACAGGCACATTTAAAGACTTGCAGGAACAATGATAGAAGAAAAAAGGAAGAAAGGAAGAAAGACATGTAGGAGAAAAGAAAGAAACATAGAAATAAGGAAACTGGGGGGGGGATAAAGAAAAAAAGGCAAAAAAAAAAAGAAAAATTGTAGAAAGAAAGACATGTAGAAATAAAGACTTGTTGAAATAAAGAAAGAAAAAGAAATAAATGTAGAAAGAAAGAAAGAAAGAATTGACATCCACCTGAAAGGTTAGCAGCATAATCTCAAGACCACTAAACATACCGCTGACACCCACACAATGTGTGTTACTGACCAAAACCACCAGCAGCATCAAGACTCAGCACATACTCAGAAGATTTCAAAAGAAATTCCACCTGCCCTCACTCATGTGAAAAACAGAGCAATTAATGACAAGTAAGTAAAATACAGAGTGAAGGTTTGTTACCTGCTCTGCGGCGGAGTCCGGAGGCCTCACTGTCACATCTGCACTCCGCTGCCTGCCTGCCTGCTCCTGCTGAGGATGGGGACGGACACACACACACACACACACAGACACACACACACACACACACACACACACACACACACACACACACACACACACACACACACACACACACACACGAACAGATAGCCACATGGTTAACTTAAGGTATCTGACAGTACGCTCCTTGACTTTGATTACTTTTTGTTTAACCCAAACAACTAAATTTTTATCTTAATTAAAATTCTAAAATCCTCTTGTTTCACATTATTGTGCTCTTGTTCGGTCCTCACAAGAATAGCAACAGACTGGCACAACAACCACACGCAGGCACGTACACACACGCAGGCACATGCACACGCACACACACACACTTTAATTAGGGTGTACTAAGGTCTTGAGCAGAATTCTGAGAGGTGGGAACTAAAATATTCAGAGTGTGCAAGATGGCGTGGAGCTTTTAGCCAACGCCCTCAACTCTAAATATTTCATTATGACCTCTTTTTGAATTTCTCCTGGAAAATCCTGGTATGTCCAATTAGTCCAAGCTGGATATTTTCTCACATTTATAATGTTTAATTAAATCTACTCTGTTTGAATATTTGCACTGGCTGCACCGTTGCCTTTAAATTGTGTTTATTTGTTTTGGATCAGATTCAGCAGAGATTAACGCTGAAACTGCAGCTTAACTTCAAAACTTCCAACTTTGATGAACTTTGTACATTTAATAATAAACTTTACTGCCCTTTGAGCCATAATCCAAGGTGAGCATGCATACAGAGGGTCAGTCTAGTATTAACAAGAATGACAGGAATAGTAGGCGCTGTGTTACCATAGCCTGTTAACAGCAAGCCCCTAAACAGTTTGCAGGGTCAGATGCCAATTAGACATGGTGTTCAAACTGTGTAACTACAACTTCCAGGTCCATCACATGATGCCATGGGACCCAAAAGACTTATTCCTATAGACCTACACTGGGAGAGACACGTCTGTATATCAATGGATACAGTTTTGAGCGTCTCACAAAAATGACTTGTTTCACTGTCGGGATTTGATTAATTCAGTCGTCAGTTAGCCGTTCGGCCGGTGAAAGTCTTTAATGCAAATGCTCTATCAGTCCAAAAATGAGAAAGATCTGGGTTACTTTAAACCCAGGAAATTGAACTTTTTGGCTTAATGCGCCATTAAGAAACTTTCAATGAAATGAACGGGACCTTGCCTTCAACACTGTATCCAGTTCTCTTGATATACTGTAAAACTTCAAATAAAAGCCTAGTCCCAATTAAACGTCCAGTCCCTTTTACAAACTGGGTGTGACTACGCATTTTGACAAATAAAGGCCTGGCTATATAAGCAGCCTGGTCTGGTTGCGATGCAGTTCATTTTTATAGAAGGTCTTTGGATGTATGAAACCTAATTGTTGGCTACCTGTTGGATTTAAGTAAGTCTGATGCTTAGAACACGAATACAGTGTGTATACAGTACTGAGCAAAAGTCTTCAGTCACCTTAAACTTTGATATTTTAGCAAGGTTACAATGATCACACATATTTATTTGTCAGTAGTCTCATTACTAAAATACGGCAGAACATACAGGAAATATGCACACATATAAAAAATGCAAATATTTCAGAATAAAACAACTTCAACGGACTTAAATTTTGTTTGACCTCCATTTCCACTTAGCATGTCTTGAACTCTCTTAAGCAGACAATATGAGATTCACAATACTAATCTTCTGGTGTATTTAAACCAGGCTGCATTCTGTTGCAAGACGTGTCCAAAGCTCAATATTGATTGCTTGAGCTACCTTTTGTTATGATTGTATGATTCCATGTTCCCCACTAAATATTGACTTTACTCTGAAGAAGCCATTTTGTCCTGACTTTTTGGGTATTATAATGCATTGTACATGTTCACTGTATTTTTTTGTATGTATTTTAATATAGAGACTGAGAAAAAAATATTTATATATCCTCATTAAAACTTTGCTAAAACAACAAATCTGTGGTGGCCTAGGACTTTTGCACAGTACTGTATATCTTTCAATGTTTGTCAATATGGACACACTACTCACAATGTTAGCTTGGTATGATTCTCAGTTCAGTCACTCAGTTAATTTTACTGACACTGTGAGCACCAAAGAAGACAGTATTACTGGAATAGTAAACAAGAAAGATGCAAAAAAAAGAGATGTTAAAGACTATTTTTTTAAAAAGCTACGGAAAATTGTCCAATGAACTATATTCATAATTGTCAGAATTATTCATTTAAAATTATTTTACAGAATAAATTTTTTTAATCTTTATTTTTAGGTCATTCTTTGCTTTGTATTTTTTTTGTTTTACTTTCTCTTTTGTGTTTCCTTTTTTGTTGTTGTTTTTTTCTTCTTTAGGTTGGCAGATTTTCCAGTAATTTTCTTGTATGTAGCTCTAAAGACACTGCAAGTCATATTACTGTCAAACTACTTCTTTACTCATTTATCTTGTTTAGGGTCACAGGGGACAGGAGCATCTCCCAGCATGCACTGAGGCAGGGTAGACCATAAACTGGTTCTTCCTCTGTTTAGGGGAAGTTCTACAACCCATCTTACATCTGATAATGACGCAGCTGAGGGAGCAGGGTTTTTGAGTTTCAACACAGTTGATCAGTCACTGTCCCCGCGCAGTGTGGCGATTCACACCCTTCACTCGGCCACTTCGCTCATATTAAAGCCACAGACACACCGCTGAAATACATTATGTGATGCTTGCCAAATCAATCAATGTGTGAAATGATTGGAACCACGGCGCCAAGGCAAGCTCTTCATCTGACAAAATACAACACATCACATCACACACTCACTGAACCTGTCACATAATTAAATGCAGATGCATTAAAACTTAATGAAGCATCAGATAGATCCATCAAGCACGCTGAACTTAATGACTTCATGGCAATCTGTGTAATCAGAACCTAATACGTACAGATCGCTCTCTGCCACACACACATAAGCACACCAAATAGACATATAATATAACCAGACAGATATTAATAGCATTGAAATACAGTGTCTTCTACATGAAGAAATCAAAGTTCCTAACCTGCTCCTTGGTTTTAATATACACCTATTGAAACTCACTGGTGTGTGGGATCGATTCATTACACGTGTTAAAATTAATGACTAAAAAAGGAATCTCTGATAAAGCACAGAGAGCTATGTGTCTTTCTTTAAAATGACTGGAATTGGCAGAGACATTTTCACACGTCCTCACATGCAGTCACTTTGTAACATTTTCTCACAGTAAAAGGTGATTTTTATTTTCATACAGATTTATATGATGTTAGAAATGAACTTTTAATGAGATAAAAGATATTTCTGTAGCAACTTTGTGGAAGTGAATGACCTTCCCTGAACAGGAAACTGCAGAAGTGAAGCAAAACAAAGGATTTTTGAAACATATTCATCCTCCAGCTAATTTACAAAACCTTTTGAAAGTGCTGTGAAATGAGATTTCTTTATATATATGGGCTATGTCTTTTATTCATATTTAATTCCTCAAGATTTGATTAAAGCAGCACCTGCATACTGCCAGATTTATATTAAAAAATAGATAAGAAGGTTCCTGTTTTTTATATTGTGATGGTATTTAAGTTGATAGAAATGTGTCCAAAAGGTGATTTCTCATCTCATAAAGTTTTGTTTGTTCCACAGTAATTATGAAACGATGAATTATAAGATCTCTTCTTCTGGCCCGCCGCGTCGAGGACGGAGTGTTTTTATCACCTGGGTGACAGAGGCTGACAGGTGCAACCACTGCCTCAGTGCTGCGTGCATCAAACGCACCTTGAGCTCAGCGTTTCGGAGCAAAACAAGTTCAAGTGTTCACTCACTGCAGCATCAAATATACACAGACCTAAACACACTTACACACAGCCCAAGTGTTTCTCACACTCACCTGCCACAAGGTATTCCTTCTGACAGGTAACTTGGCTTTTTTGTAAAAACAAACATTATGTAACGTTGGTTTTACATTTAACTTCACATCCTAATTAATGTGAATAAGGACTGTTTTATTTATTTGTAGCCAACATGTGACTGACCATGACAGTTGTGGCACAAAGGTCAGATACAGGCTTCGTATTATTCATTCTGTATATTTTAATTCTTATGACAGCTTTAAGAAAGTGTTAAAGAAACAGAGGTTAAGGACATCCAACAGAGTCAATCTATTACGATGAAATTCCATAAAAAGGTAACTCAATACTTAAGAGCTTCACTAATTCATCTTTTTTATTTGGGTGAAATGACTCTTTTGGTTTTACAACCCGCAATGATAAGTGTTTTGGTTCACTCTTACTGCTCCGAGTGTCAGTTCCAGACGCAGCAGGCTGCTGCTTTCAGTGCAAATGCTCTGACAAACCCACTGTACACTACCTGCTTAGCACTGACCTGCAGACAGAGTTAGAGATTGTATGGTGAACAAAGTGGAGCATTTAGCAGCTTTAGCAGCCCATAGCGCTGTTTACGACTACATGTCAGGCTGCTTCATGTGTAAATAGTAAAGTTGTTGCACAGCTCCTACACTGTTAAATCTGACAAGTTGATTTTTCTTTTAAAAAAAATCTAGGAAAATGATTGCCTAGAAAAATGTAATTACATGCTTCGCACACAAGAGAAAAATGACCATCACTCCTTACTAATGAAATAAACAAAAAAAACTACCAGAGACAGAAGAGATCACTAATGCTACGCTTCCCAGTCATCACGTTGAGGTATATAGTGACAAGTACATATGCCAAAGTTGATCTTTACCTGTCTCCTGTCACTCCTTTTGTTTCTCTCATCTAGTAAGATTCTGTTGTCATGCAGATCAGACTCCTCCCCAAGCAAGATCTCTTGAAGCTCCGCCCACTGGAAGGCACAGTCCGCCAGCTGCCGTCTCTGCTGCTGCAAACAGCAAACACACAACCGTCATCACAAAACCATGCACACCAACAACAGTACAATCAACATCATTTACAAAACTGTTTTTAGGCAAGTGTTAATGATATTGTTCTATTTTTTGTACACTTCATCGCAATATATGAATTTTATATTAATAAGCATTTAGATGGCATTCTTAACCCTTTGGAGCCTGGATCCACATCACTTTTTTTGTGCTGCATTCAGACACCTTTTGCAAGTATTTAAACTTTTCATTTTTGGAAACATGTAAAAAAAAATGGCAATGAGCAACTTGGCAAGAAATGTCCTGCAAATTGCAAGATTTTGTAGATTTCAATTTTTTTTTACTATTATTATTTTTTTTAAAGCAAGGGAAAAATGTCAAGAAAACTATAACTATTTAAAATGATCATTACTACATATTGAAAATTATGTTTTGAAATTATTTTTAGGCACTTTTTAGGTCATTTTCTTGTTTGTTTTTTAATTTTCTTTTTTTCTTTCTTTTTTTGCTAATTTTCAGGTAATTTTTTTGTAACTTCTTTTTTTCTTACTAATTTTTGGGTGCTTTCTTCTTAAACAGGTAATTGCCTTTTCCCCCATGTTTTTTTTAAGAAATCAAGCCAGTTTGCTCTGGTTTCAAAGGGTTAAGAAGTACAACCTACAGTAAAACTACAGCTCTCACATCATTAAAATGACACATGCTTGCACAGATGCTGGTTATTGTGAGGTCACATGATATATAAATAAATGCTTCTGAGACTGAAGGTGTGGGAGCAGTTAGTGAGAGTCAGGATGTGACTCATCAGGTGACACTGGTGCTTCTTGTAAAAGATGTTTCTGATAAAAACTGGTGGATCAAGTTATTTTCTCTTCCCCTGAAATGTTTTACTGCCTGCTAACTATAAATGTGAAGAAAAGTGAAGAAACGATACTTACATCCTCTAACTTTTGCCGCTGCTCATGTTGCTGTTGGATCCTCTTCTGTCTGTCAGCCAGCAGTTGCTGCTTGTATCGTTCCTGCTCTGCCAACTGCTGCCTGTGCTGCTGTAATGCCTGGACAAGAATCATAAGATCTTTATAGCTAAAATAAAATTAAGAAAATGCCAGAGTTGGCTTTCCACACTTTGTAGTCTTTGATTTGAAGGTTAAATAGATTGGGTTAACTTGGCTCTGCGCTTGTAAAACCAAAACTGAATTATGTTTGACTTTGATCAGGGGGTCAAATTGCCTGCTGTATCAGCTGTGATATGAGGCAGTGACATCTAAAACTTTAACAAGACTAAAGGTTAATTGCTGAGTGTGAAATCCGATTACAGCTCAGAGTGGACATTTTGGTCACCACACTTTTTCAGCTAACATCATGACTTTTTGAACAGAGGTGTTTTACGCTTTTCCTGTGTGATAACGAGCTAAACTGAATGAACTCAAATAATGAACCTGAACTTGCAATACTGAAAGCACCCTCCGAAAACTACCTCTGTTACTACTATAAGAACTACTCCTAATGATAAGAGCTGAAACTAACAATTACTAACATCATTACTGATTGGTCCAGTGCCAGTTATTTTCTCAATTAACTGACAATGATTTAGTGAATAAAATGTTAAAAAATAGTGATTTGATTTGCTTGTTTTGGCCAAAACCCAAAGACACTCCACTTAATGTCATATATGACAAAACATCATGGCACAACTGGCAGAATTATGATAGTTTTGTATTTTTAAGTAGTTTTTTAAAAATTTATTTTAAGTTCAATTAAGTTCCAGATGGTTTCCAGAGTGGGTTTGCTCATTTCAGTTCAGTTTATATTGTTTCTTTTCTTTTTTTGTTTAAGTTTTTATTAGATTTAGTAATAAGGCCTTTTCACAGTGGGAAAGTGATGAAGTAAAGAGACAAAAATGCAAAACACTTGCTTTAGCACGAAACAACTGATATCAGCAGCGATGCAAATTTGCAACAACTACTGGGATCCAGTTAAACAATGAGCAGCACTTGACAGTTTATCAGAGGTGAATTCTTACAAACTTACATCGATGTACATGGGTTGTAGCCTGCAATTTAGTAAGTGATGTCATCATACAGTCTGCATTCATCAAAAATGATGTCGCACACAAGTTTATTAGATCCACGTCACACAGTGCAGCTGCACTAAACTTACAAGATTGCAAAAATCTGTCTGCAGGAGGCTTTAAATGAGCAATGACTGCATCATTATAACTTCATGTATATTTCTACAATATGAATAAAAGGTTGCGTATAGACTCAACACCTACCTGTTGTCTTTGCTGACCCCCACCTCCACCGTGGCCTCCTTCTCTGCCCCCGTCACGATCCTCTGTCTGTAAACGGAGAAACTCTCGCCGTAACGTCCACTCCCCGGGAACGTTTACTATGGAGCTGAAAGAGATGATAGGGAGGACACCAATGTAAGGGATAAAAACTGTGCCTTTTATGTAGTGGAGTACACTTGGGGAGGAAGAGGAAAAAATTCTAAATCGCTGTTAATTCACCAATCAGATCATCACGGGCTCAGTTACACACATGCACACACTTAAAGCTCATCCTGGGAGAAAGTGCTCTATTTGTAGTGCCATCTGCTGTTAGACGTCCAGGGACAGCAACAGAGAGGATAGTGCATCTGTGCATGGACGTACAAACACACACATGCCCTGTGGTGCTTCATTGGCTCTGTATGTGAGGAGCACTTAAGCAGAGGGAGAGTTCATAAGTGAGTGTTAATCTACACATAAGCGCTGATAATGATGATTAAATTCCCCAAATCTTTGAGAAATTGTTTGTTTATATCAGGGTTCCTACAGCTACATGCAAGATGGATTTAAGACTTTTTAAGACTTTTTAAAAGCCACTTGGGTTTTAAGTTTAAGACCAATTTTCTAATATACCCAAATTGAAGAGGGAAAATGTTGCCGAAATGTTTATTGTAACATAAAATGTGATTTTTTTTTTTTTGTCCAGTGAAAAACTTAGATTATCCATGTCAAATGTTGAAAAAAAACCAACCCTTTTTAGAGTGGAACACGTGGAAGACAATGAACATATTATGTTCTCATTAAAGTATCTAATTGGTTTACCAAAAGAAGTGGGAACATCTGGCATTTCTGGCTGTTTTCTTTGGGCAATTTCGTGTTTCTCAATATGCATGTGAAATTTCACTGCTTGGATTTCCACCATGACGAGATTAAGAAAAGGAATTCACTCATTTTTTTCACAAAAAAATAGATGTTACAAAATATGCTGAGATCTTACAGTGCAACTTCCCATGTCTGAGCATTTTAAGACTTTTGAAAGATTAATTTATGTCAATTTAATAGCAATTAAGGCTTTATTTTTAGATTAATGAATTCAATGCCTTTAAAGACTTTTTAAGGATTCACAGGAACCCTGTGTATTCTTACTCAGATTCATTAAGTGTGTCCGCCTGATGCCATATCTCCTCTGCATTAGAGGTAAGATCTTAAGCCCGAGCTCGAGTCCGAGCCCGAAATTCGGGCCGGGTCAGGCCCAAAATATCAATTATTACGTTCGGGTTGGGTCGGGCCGGGCTTCTCTCTCGCTAAAGATATAAATGTTTATTGAATATGCATCCTACAGTCTTGTTTAACTGGGAGAATTCGTTACAAAAGACAGGCTTTAATTTGTTATCATTATGCACAGGCATCGTCACAAATGTGATCACACAAATCGCAACCAGTCCCTTTTCCCGGAGCAGTGCTCTGTCCGGGTCTGACTGACGCATCCCCTCCCTTTCCTCCTCCTCCTGAGTCCTCACAAATAAAATATAAAATTTCGGGTTTGTTTCGGGCTCGGGCCTGCAAATCAAGTTAATTGATTGGGCTCGGGCTGGGTCGGGCTATAATACCCGCAGGCCCGGGTTGGGTCGGGCTGGATTTTTTAGGCCCGATCTTACCTCTACTCTGCATATGGAAATCTGCAACAGCTACTGCGCTTCTTAATTGCCTCTCTGCTGCACAAGCATGTAATCTTTTATCACACACTCTTTGATCAATTTCCTCAACAATATTCATAGTGTAAAAAGGCTTTTACCTGGGTTCTCCCTCCTCCTCTGTTACTTCATCATCCTCTTCTTCACTGCCACTGTACTCGTACTCTGGACCCTCTGAAAGACAAATACAGAACATTAGTAATTCACTAGGTTAATATTAGGTCATTTAAATCAAAAACTCCCATATCTCCTTCTAAGGATCTATGGAAATGAAACAATTAGCTGTCCCTTTTCTTAAAGATATACTATGTGGGATTGCACGTGTTGTGAAATGTGAAAACAAATGACCAGAGTGATGTCACTTCACACAGGAAATTTTCATGTTCACATAAAAAAGTTGATGTTTAAAACTCGTCTTTTACTACATGTGAAATCACAACATCACATGTGAAATGTTGCAGCTCACATGTGAAATGAACTTTTCACATGTTAAATTACAGTCACATGTTTAGCTAAAAATCTGTTGTCTTTTATCACATGAATATGAAGCGACGTCACAACTTGGTTTCACATTTTAAATCTGTAATTCACAGGAAATGTTTTGGGCCCCCTTTGTGAAACTGTCATTTCAAGTGTTGTGGTTTGCATCACGTGTAAAGTTAAAATGTGTTGTCTTTTAATTTTAAGACAAACATGTCATTCCCAAATGTGAAATTGCATCACATATTAAGTGCTTAAGTTCATAGGTGAAACTTTCCAAGTTCACATCCAAAGGATAACAGTTCACATTAAAACAGACTTTCCACATTTTGAGATTCACATTAAATGTTAAGTTAAAAAAGTGTCACTGATTCATTCCCCAATGTGAAATCCCAACAGTGCGTGAAATGTTTCAGTTCTCGTCAAATGACGTTTTACATGTTAAAGTTTGCATCACATGTAAAGTTAAATACACGTTGTCTCTTGTTACATGTCAATTTTAAAATAAACATGTCATTTCCAGAGGTGAAATCACAGTTTCACATGTGAAATGTTTCAGTTTACATGTGAAACTGACTTTCCACTGTGAGAATTAGCATCAAATGTAAAGTTCTAAACATGTTCTCTCTTACCACGTTAACTTCAGCATAAACACAAATCATAACATGAGGTGAAAATGTTTCCCTTCATATGTGAAATTAACCTTTTCAAGTGTGAAACACTGCAGTTCAAGTGTGTTTTTTTGGTAGGGTAGGGTATTGATAATGTAAATGGAAATATCTAAGTGGATCACAGAGAAGCCAATATGAAAAAAGAAAAACAAACACAAAAACACCAGCTGCAGAGCACTTGTGGAATGTGTCCTGCTTCACTCTGCTGTCCATGTTAACACCAGCCGCATGCTGGAGCGTGAACCTGGCAGCTTCTCTACTGTAAAATGATGCGTTCAGTGTTTGTCAGAAATGAGGTTCGGCTGTGGGTGGTGCTTGGAGTGAAGGCCTCTGATGTATTTGCACTGGTGTGGGGATTCTTTTCTGGTGCACAGCACTGCGTCTCTGGCTTTCTGAGGCAGCCACTGTTTCATTAAAAATTCCTCCATGCCTGCCGTCTCCTTCTTTCATCGTCTGCTGGCACTAGCAATTTAGTCATTATCAAAGCCACACTAAAGTATAGTGTGGGCAAACTTGGGCAACAAGAAAGTAAATGAGAATCTTGTTTAGTGGAAGACATATGGGACAGTGTTGTTACACCATGGCTCCCAAACAGCACTGCTGAATCATCTCAATCCTGACCCAGTGTGAAAAAAGTCTTCTCTCTCTTTCACATGCTTCTCCTACAATGGGACCCATAACACTTATGAATCTGCCCACAGTGTTATGGTCCTGTTGTTTCTGTACAAATGTATATTGGACCTATTAGTTTGGTTATTAGAAAATGATCAAGCATTTCTGAGACTTAAATCACTGCACAGGCTGACACTGTTCCAGAGGGCTCACTGTCCAAAGGCCAGGAAGATGGGCCAGCCAGCTTAGCAGAACAACATTTGGCCAACATATGGTGTGAAAGTAGCTCGGGCTAACTTGAACATTTACTTGACACGCCATATGTTGCCATTAACACACTGAAAGGTGTGCTTGTTTGAGCCACAAACAAGGAAGAAGACCGAAACATTCCACTTTTGCAGTGGTTGGAGGGAATCTCTGCTCCATTGCTGTGATGTCATGTTTGAAAGTTTTGGCTCATGTCATCTCTTTCTGAGCCAAAGCTGCAGGAGAGAAGAGCAATTTGAGGGTTAATGCCTACTTTTGCCGACTGGGAAGGTTTTTTTTTTCTTTCAAGTGATTCATCTTCCAAAACATAAACCATCTTTGGCCCTAAATACACTCTTGGGTATGCTGAAAATGACACATCCTTTTTGCATCATGTCCGCAGCATTGATTTTTTTTTTTTTTTCATGCGGCAGTGACTTTTTCCCACACACACTTAGACTCCCGGCATTTCATTACTCTGGAGGGGCACAGGGGCACAGGGGCACACACACACACACACACACACACACACACACAAACACATGCAGCACGCAGAAAGTCTACCAGTCATTAGTGTGTTTTTATAAGCTAGGAGAAGATTAGAACCAGATGGCCATTCTGTTTCCTCCTTCCTTCCCCTCTCAGCTTCTCTCTCGCTCTCTCTCTCAGTTCTGTTTCTGTGTCTCTCTTTCTTTCTCTCTGTTGTTATCACTGTCTCTTTCTGTCTCTCATCCCCCTGCCTGCCTTTCAGTTGCCCAAATGAAGATGAATAAACCTAATGGACAGTACAGGGATTTCTTACACAGCTTGAATATCAACGCGAGAACAAAAGAGGAGCGAAGTCGTAAATATCTTTGTCTTCTCTTCCCCTCCCCTAACTCCTGTGCTCCTAGTTTGACTGCCGTCACATATTCGGCACGTGCAGCTCATCCAGAGTATAATTTATTTTTGGGACAGGATGAGGATAAATCCCCCCCCCCCTTTATATTTCTAATTTGTCTCATTTCTGTGTCTCTACATCCCTCTTTTTTCTCTCCTCTCCATCTCTGTTACTGAACACAGTGGTGAAGTAAAGGTCAGCCGTGTACTCTGCAGCCTTTTGGCCCGACCCAACATTCTCCCTCTTTCGCTCTCTCGCTCATTTTGTCTGGCCGTCTCGCTGTCGCCCTTCCTCTGTATTCAGCTCAATTAAAATATCTGGCATGACTGACACAGTTCAACTTGGCACTGGAAAGAAACCTGTTGTCCAGACAGTAGTAGTGTATGAATCATAATCACATGCATGTATCAACAAACTAGAATTAATAGTTCATGGTTGTATGCCAACCACTTCAACTGCACTCACAGTTAACATCCACGTCTTAAACACATGGATGCTTTAAACACAGAAATTCAGTATCTGACAAAATGCCTCATAGATATGATGCTGAGTTACGACCAGAAAAGTGTTTTTGCCGAACATTATGATGTCATTATGATGTCACAGTGAAGCTGATCTTTGACCTTTTTGGTATAAAAAATCATTTTTTTAAAATCTCTTTTGAAAACTTATTTTTCTCGAAAAGCATTCCTATAATTTCTCTTTAAAGGATTATTATTATTAAACTTTACCCTACCCCTGACATTGCACTGTCTTGCACTGCTCTGTTTGATTTTAAATTCATGCATTCTTTTAATATTTTTATTTTGTGATTTAGCATATTAATTCTTAAGTTATGGCAGAAAACATGTTTTGTGTGGTAACAGTTCCCTTGACTTTTCACCACCAAATTGTGAATCCAAGAGGACGTTTGTGTCAAATTTGGAGAAATCCCCTCAAGGTGATATTGTGTCGCGAGAATGCAACAGACAGGGTCACAGTGACCTCTGACCACCAAGGTTCAGTTCAGTTCATCCTTGACACAAAGTGGACGCTTGGTGCCATATAGTGTCACATTCACAAGAATGAGATGAATGCAAGGTCACAGTAACCTTAAACTCTGACCAATTAATTCTCATCAGTTCATTGAATCCAAGTGGATGTTTGTGCCAAATTAGAGTAAATCCCCACAGGGCATTCTTGAGATATCGTGTCACGGGAATCGTACAAACCAGGTTAAAACAATCTTGATTTTTGACCAAAATCTAATCAGGTTATCCTTCAGTCAAAGTTTACAAGGCTAGGGCGGAGGAAGAGACAAAAAAACAATAAAACGCTTTTGGCAATGGCTATCGCCAGCACAGAGGAATAAAAGCCCTCACTCCTTCTTTCCCTTAATCTAAAGTGTTTGTGTGAAAGTGTGTGTTTGTGTAAAGTGGACAGGTTCAGGTGTTATTAAGTATAGGTGCACTCTAGCAAAATATATGAAGATACAGCAATGTGTAATATATGCACAAGGAGTTGTGTAAACTGTTGGTTACACTGGCAACCTAATGAAACATTTCCATAAACAGCATGCTATAAATTAGCAGAAACGCAGTGTTTTTAACAGCCTGAGCAGAGCAGATGCTGTGCCATTAGTGCAGCTGGTGCACTATCTCAGCTTAAGTGTGTCGGTAGGTCTTATTCCACTACAAGCGGCCTGAAAACCACCTAATGCAGTGAATTAGTAAGACATAATAGAAATTCTACTCTGTGAAATGGCCTATTTGTGAAGTGTTCTAAAATTTCAGTAGTTATCTGAAGAATTTATCAAATTCCTTGGCTGTCACTGTCTGAGAATCACCTCTTCAAACTCAAGCAAATTGGTTTGATTTCTGTCAAAAACATGGAAAGAAGGCAATGTGCAACTTAATTGGACATGGCCCACAGATTAAGAAGAAATCAGTTAGAAGGAATAGGAAAATTACCTGAAAATAACAACAAAAACAGGAAATTACCTAAAAATGCTTAAAAATGAAACAATAAATACAAATAAAAGTAGACGGATAAATATATTTTTCTGTAACCTAATTTTAAATGTGCAATTGTAATAGTTATAGATATTTTCCCTTTTATTTGATAATTTTCAAATGATTATTTTAAGCTAATTATCAGGCCATTTTCTTGTCCCCTTTGACATTATTTTAAAATCTGTGCAACATTTCTTGCCAAGTTGCTTATTGCCTTTTTTTTGCATGATTTAGAAATAAAAAAAGCTCAAATTTTGCACAGGGCTCAAATGGTTAAACATCAAAATGATTCTAACAATGCAGGACAGAGAGGATGACTTCTATCTATAAATGTGGGTGTTAAATGAGAACAACTCCTGACAAACACAAGGCATGAAATAGAAAATACTATCCACACAGGTTCTACTTTAGGACACCAGCCCATGGCAATATTCCCTAGGATCATCATTATAACTGTAAGTCATCCTATATACGCACATCAGCTGAATAATTCAGTAGTAAATACAGAGCTGAATCATAACCAACTCACTGGAATCAATTCAAGTGAGTCAGTTTTGCTGCTGTGATGTTCGAATAAAAGAACTCAGGAAATCCTGGAGAAAAAAATCTGGCCACATTTCAGGTTATGGCCCTATAAAACTAACACAGCAACTATAACAGCAGACTGCATTTAAAATTCTGTGCATTCATCCATCTACTGTACCTGCGAGTCCCTCTAGGCATCCCTCTGTGTCACTTGTTTGTTTTGTTTTTGTAGCCTGTCACACATCTTTCACACATCTGCTACTGGTTCATCTGTTCCATCCATTTCCTCTCACCTTTTTCTCTTTTCTTCCTGGTTCTATCCAGGTGATCTTTGAGCATGATGCGCACTTGTCTCTCATTAGCCAGGTCTCGGATGAAAGCGTGTCTGAGCAGGGCGTCCGTGGTGGGTCGCTGCAGATGGTTTTTGACCAGACAGCTATCAGCAAATGACAAGAAACGCTTTGACCTGTGAAAGACAGAGAGAGACAGCCGAAGAAGGAGGACGGAGGGAAGGGGAAACAAAACATGTTACAGGGACAAAAAGATCAAGAAAGTTGTACAAACCTAAAACTTCAATCTGATTAAAAGGAAAACTTACCACCCCAAGAAATTATCCTTTGTATATTAATGACTTACCCAGTGTATATCCAAAGCAGAGGCATGAAATATGGAATCCAAAAACATGTAAAATGTTTGATTAACTGAAATAAAAGGGGACTGCATATAATGACAGCAACACTGTAGAAAAATACTTTTTACAAATTTGGACACCATTTACTCCAATTCATCATTACGTTTTTGGATTCTTTATTCACAGAGATATAGTTCTCTTCATGAAGTCAACATAACACAGGGTGAGCAATTGATATACAAATAATATTTTTGGGGGGTAAAGTATTTCTTTAAAATGCCCTAACAAATGGAAATGTTTTTTTTGTGTTGTTAATGTCAGGTATAGGTTACATGCCTGATCAGAAGCCTTTACACAACACAGTAATATCAATGTGATTCTTAGCTCTTAAATCCAAATTAATTTATTTAAAATGCCGATACCATACTTCACTTTAAGATGCGGTTTACACTCACTTCTTTATCGTCATGTTAGGTCAGATTTGCGATAGATGGATAAAATGGCCTGCTTAGAGCAGTCTATAAATAAACTTGAATTGACAAATGGGAAGTGGTTTAACTGAGTAGAAATCTGAAACACATGTAACCTATACCTGTTCTACATTAGTTAAATAGGTTGAGGCATTTTTATTGACTTAAGTCCTTCTCATGAGAGTGAGAGCAATGCATACTTTATGCACTCAAAAAACTACTTTGTTTTAAACGTATACTTTAATCAATATTGGTCGCTTTCACTTAAATGATCTCTTTATCATGGGAATGTTTGCATAAAGAGAATCATAAATCATAAAAGAAAATAATTGCAATCCAAAGGCACGTACTGTGTATAAAGTAGGAGCAAAATAATTGGTAAGAATTTTACAATTTGTATATCAATATGTAGTCAAAATGACACTAAAAGACAGAGCAAGGAAAAGCTTTCCAGCATAGAAATGCAACACACAGAACAATATAAAAACCGTCAGGTTCATGAGTCTAACATAATTCAAACAATGTCAGCCTCTAAAACATGCCACAAAATTCTTAAATGTTTGTTTAAACTCACCTAATGTATGAAAGTTATCACTTGTTGGATTATTACAGAGGAAAATCCTGTCAATAATGATGAGTTGAAGTTTTGCTCAGGAAATATCTGCGAACTGAACCACTCCTAAAATTTAAGAGATGTCTTACCCGTGCTCTGAACCCACAGAAAACAGGGATGGAATATGTGTTGCTGCTTAGTTTTTGGTTTGCTTGCCGCCTTTGGGAGGCCCTGAGGTAAAAGGACTGGAAGGGCTGTTGGAGCTATTAAAAGCTGTCCTGAGAAATAGTGTTTTTGATGACATTAATACTGAATGAGAGACAGCATGAGTTCAACCACCAGTTCCATCTGAAGAGCTTATCTATTATATATGGAAGTGAAGGAGACAGGATGGCAGGAGCGTGAAAGAGAGAGGGGTTAATAATGACTCATGATTTAAAATGGCAGCAACAACTTTGTGTCCATTCTCATAAAAGCCAAATGTATGACAGGTTGTGAGTTTTATCCAAGCAGCAACCTTTGTGGCTGAAAAAAAAACCAAACATAAAGTGCCAAAAACTGTAGTTCCTCTAATGGCCACATGAGGCTGGTTCCAGAAGTGAGTCAATCTCCAAAAAACCCTTGTGTTGAAATTCCTGACTTAATAGCTAAATCAACAACTTTTCCAACCTGGTACAAAAAACAGTTTTGGTCTCAATAGCTAAACTCAACATTCATGAAAACTGTACTAGGAACACATTTTTATATAACTCTATTGTTTACATTTGAATGAGGCTTAAAGTTGCACATTTCCTCTTACTGTGTAGATGTGGTTGAAGAGATCTGATAAATAATCTGCTTAGAACTTGCTTGTAATTTTAGGGTAATTTTGCGGGCAAATGTGCTGACTGAATTGAAAAAGCAGCCATTTCCTGGTTATTGCTTGTAATATTTGTAATAAATATCTGTCCTGAGTAAGAAGTCTCAAATAAGGTCTGAATGGATAGAAATAGTTAAGAAAATGCATGTAATGGAAGAAGTGGCTTTTGCTCTAAAACATGCCACTGAAAAAAGTGAAAAATATTGGAAAAAGTGGAAATCCTATTTGAATTTGAAGTGACTTTTATTTTATGTGCTTATCATGTTTGGAGAACCGTGTTTTAAAATAAACAGAATTGACTTATTGAGTTATTAATAAGTGGAAGACTGCCCCCTCTATACAAAAACAAAAAAAAAACTGGCTCTTCATGAATCAGGGTCATGGATTGCAACACAAGGACCTTTTAGGATGTTGAAGGATAATCACAGAGGATGCACAGTCCTTGATACTGTTATGTATCCATGCTACTTTTAATCTCTCCTCATTCTCTCCTCTTTTTTTACATGATCTCAAGCATTTCATTTAGCCTATGATAATCCTATCTGTTGTTTCTTGTCTTGTCTTTTATGTTCTTAACAAAAAAAGAATTAAAAATATTTAAAATGAAAAACTTGAGGCTTCAAAACAGGTGTCCACAAACCAACGGGTGTTGTCATGTCCATAATTTTGTTGTCCGAGGCATGAAACCCACAATAAAGACCACTTTCAGCCCCTGCTTTGAGGGGAGAAAACCTAAACACTGAGCTTCACGTCCTGTTGTGTGTGTATGTATTTGTGTGTGTTGGCAGGCTTACCATTTCTTTGACTTAAGTTTGGGTGGAGGGTTTCTTGGAATCAAAAACAGCGCTCTCATCGGATGCATGTCACACAGAGCTACAAATAAAAATAGAGAGCAAGAGAGGGAACAAGAGAGTGGTGGTGACAGTGAAAAAAAGAAAGGACCAGATAGGGCCAGGATAATCAAAGGAGGGGGGAAATTAAATCAATCCGGAGTGCAGCTACAAAAACATATAAAAAAGCAAACTGTTTGATATCAATATTATCAGTCAACAATGTGTGTATTTGCAGGTGTGTTTTTAACTTACGAGGGGCTCCTTCAGCCATTTCCAAAGCAGTGATGCCCAAAGACCAGAGGTCACTCTGAAAACAAGAGACCCAGAAAAAGGTTAAGAGTAATTCACACACAATACTTAGCTCGACTTTTGATCACTTCCTTTAAACTTTGGATTTTCTCTTTGTATTCAAACTATAAATCAGTGTGTGTGCACAGTGTGAGCACAGATCCAGGAATTAGACAATTTCCAAAACTTGGAGCCAAACTTCTGGCATTTAAAAAAAGAGAAAAATCAGTGGATTCTTTCAATGATGTCCTGGATTTCGGAAGTCGCTGTCTAATTACTTCCAGAAAAGCATAAAATTAGCTGAGACTCCAAAGAAGGATGTCTGCAAACGATGATACATCTAATCAGGAAGAGTGGATGGAAACTTAATGGTCAAAAGTTTAGCTGGAGTTTGCTCGGCATCACATAAGACTTTTGAGCCTCACTTGAAAGATTTTCTGTCAGTTATAAAATTCTGTTATGAATAGCGATGGAAACTCTTCTGCTGAATTTAATATGTAGGCTTGGACCCCATTAACACCTAAATGCATCTTGGGCAGAACAAATAGTTATCAGATAAAAAAAAAAATTCAAGTAAGTGTATCTAAGGAGCATTTGAGACTGACTGAAATCCAATTACATGCATAAACGTTACTCCTCCCACATGAAACTGTGTCAGTTAACTGTGTGTCCCATACAGCTACTGTCGCCTCCAGTCATAATGTTAGCTCAAGTTACACTTAATCAGCCGAAAATCTCTCTGTTTCACTAACAAAACAAATGAAAACAGCTTCAGTCATTTGAACACATAAAATCATACAGACTGTGCGTTTATCTGATCCCTTAATCGATACAGCTGTTGATACAGGGTCACGCCCCTCCCACTGTCTTGCGGCTGGCCACCTCAGCAGGAAACAGGCTGGTGTTGAAGGGTTGTCAGTTGATCTACTTCACCTGAAGCCTTCAGGCTATAACATAGTTGTTTACTGTCTTCCTTCCTACAGCTGACATCTTGACTCCATCTTTTTTTTGGTTTTGCACCTTCAACACCGTCACAGCACACATGACACACATCAATACACTGCTATCTATGCTATGCTTTCCTATATTGTTGACCTGAAGTGTATCGTTTGGGTGGACTACACAATGCACGGCCAGCACTATAAACAAGAAAGTCTGTGAGTGAGTGAGTGAGTGAGTGAGTGAGTGAGTGAGTGAGTGAGTGAGTGAGTGAGTGAGTGAGTGAGTGAGTTAGTGAGTGAGTGAGTGAGTGAGTGAGTGAGTGGGTAATAAAGTTAGACCATTGGTCGGAGTGAGTGATGTTGGAACACTGGCTCTTTCAAAATAAATTGGTGCTGACATAGCTGTGGACACTGACAGTCAGTATTACTGTAGTTTCTGTAACCATGGTGAAATTAGCAAGCTAGATAGCAAACAAGCGAGCAGCTAAATAATTAAAGCTAAATAACTTTAATGCTTTGCCCACCATTTGTCACAGCATATTGCTATTATCAGGTGAGTAGCAATTTTGTCCCACTCAAGTTCTGTAACCACTGTTAGGTTAGCATAAAAGCATGGTGGAAAAAGCAAGCTCGCTGACAAATTAGACTGCCACAGTTGAAACAGCAGTTTTGGATGGAGGAAAGTGAGCATCACCTCATTAATGTGTTTGGAGAACAGCAAGCAATAAAATGTATGCATTATACATACATTTTATTACTATTACATGTTAGTGTCAGAACAGGTGGCACCACTGTTATGAGAAGGTGGAAATAAGACAAAAACTGAAATTGAAGTGAATATTATATGTTGCAATGTTGGAAAGGATGCCGCAAAAAATGACTAAATTCTCAGTTTTTAGAGGTTGACCAATTACAAATTTTACAGTTATATTATCAGCGAAACTTGGTTCTGATAGCGGCTGATGTCTGCACAGCCTCAACCAGTCACATGACCACTTACATACCAGAGCTGAGGAGCAGAGGGCTGCGTTAAAAGATCAGTGGGTCCAGCTCTACAACTGAGGGAAGTCTGCCACTTTCTTTTTTAAATTAAAAGTCCTTATTCCAAATTAAAAGTCTCCTAGCGTTTTATCAATGGTCCAGCCATACACTAGGATTTGATCTAGTCATGTTATACTATAAGTCAACAACAGTAAATGTGTGTTGATTGCAGAGCAAAGCCAAAAGGTGCGGCCTTCGTTTGTTCTGACTGCACTGCAATTCATCCCAATCTCTGCTGTATGTGCTGTTGTATGTGGTTGATTAATCCCCTGAAACCCCAGCAAAGTGGCTTGAGTTCTCCTTTAAAAAACATGGGAGGAAGGTAACAAGCACCAAAAGAAATGGCCCAAAAATAAGCAAGAAATTAGTGAAAAGTAAAAGAGAATTACCTGGAATTTAGAAAAAAAGAAAAAGGGAAAAGAAAGTTCTAGAAAAAAAAAATGAAATGACCTATGAACGTGCTTATAAATTAAAACAATTTTGTAAAATAATTTCAAAAATCTAATTATGATGATTATAAATATGATTTTTTTCTCTGGCTTTTTTCTTTTTATCTTAGACATTTTCCACTGGATTTTTTTACAATGCTGCTAATTGCCTTTTCACCCATGTTTCTGAAAGAAATTGCACCAGTTTGCTCGGAGTTCAACGTTAAATTCTTGTGAAATGCGTCTGAAAGAAGCACAAGAAAAGCGATGTCGCCTCAGGTTTCAAAGGGTTAAACTGCTACATACACACATTGCTATACAAAACTTACCATTTATATGTCTTGGGTTTTACCTTCAAACAACATTACATACACCCCGCATTCCAGTAGCCCATAGTAATGGACATACTTTTCACAGAAATTGAAAAGTATGTCCTGAATTTTTCAAAAAGGCTCTCCATTTTTCTGTTGATGTCCTACTTATACTTTCATGAAAAGATGAAACATGATGATGAAAATGTGCGTTAAGTGGGCCAGAAACACAACTATCTCTGTTAAACTAAGTACCCTGTAGTCATATGTGGCCTCTGGGTTCTCATCACAGGCAATGACTTCCGGAGCCATCCAATAGGGAGTACCGATGAAGGTGTTCCTTCGACCGATCGTCTTATCCAGCTGTGCCGACACTCCAAAGTCAACTGAAACATAAAAAATGTGGGACAATTTTACGTCTCAAAGCAACCACAATCTCCACTCCTTTATGAGCTGTATGATTTATGTATGTATGTAAGACAGTGTGATTGTTTCCCAGTTTTGCCCGCAGGCTTGTGGATTTGCTTGAGAAACCACAGTGCATGTGTCGATGTGTCATACCCAGTTTGACTTCAGCATTCTCTGTGAGCAAAACATTTTGCCCCTTAATGTCTCTGTGAATCACATGATGGGAGTGAAGATGGGAAAGACCCTGGAAGACAAATATACACACACATAAACACATAGATACACAAAGAGTCAGATGACCACTAATCATGAAGCCGCACACTCTCCTCTCAGATAGTTGAAGCATTATGTGTTAATTTTGAAGAAATACTCCACAAAGAGTAGAATTTATTCCAGCTGTGCTTCCCTTCTTTTCCCTTCCAGGAAACCTCCAAATATCCTTGCTTAAGGTAGCAGAATGACCTAGCAGCAGAGGCTACCATTCAGTGGCACGGTTTGAATGTGTTCGCTTGTGTGTGTGTGTGTGTGTGTGTGTTTGTGTGTGTGTGTTTGTACTCTCGCTTCTTCAAAGGAGGTTAAATAAACAGAGGAAGTGAGTCTTATTTCAGACAATGACTTCACCATGCTTTGCCGAGTGTCTGTGTGTGTTTGTGTGTGTGCTTGTGTGTGTGCTGTGATGTTGAAACAATGAAGAGACAGCATGGCTGACAGCAGCAGGGAAAACACTGGCGGCAGTCCAGAGTGCTTTGTTTCTCAAGTTTGTTTTTTTTTTTACTATTGAAAAATCTCACTTTCATTCTGTCCTTGATAACGTTGCATAAAGGCCAGATATGTTGGAACTGAGCTGATAAATGCTCATGTACTGCTTGTGTATGTGTAGGTTTGTAACTAAAGCCATAAGCACGCACACACACACACACACACACACACACACACACACACACACACACAGACACACACACCCCAACACAGAAAGCAGCGCAAACATCCCCAAGTCTTTCTCATGACCTTGTGATCTCCCATAATGATAACCATAACATCTTACAGACATGTGTTTTAAACTGGCCTTTTAAGTATACAAATAAAAAAATAAATCAATTATTCACTCGGAGTCACAATGGGAAAACATGAAAGAGATACTGAGCATCAGTTTGACTAATTCTCTTTGATGTTTTCCAAAAAATCCAACAATAAATGCAGTATGATGTTTCTTAGACAACAGTAACAAGTCGCTCAGCCTTTAGTTTGCATCCACACACAAATTACTACCTCTGTTTTCACCAGCACTAAAAAGGGCCTCTACCAAAACAACACCTCAGAAACAGAGCTCCATTGTTGGCTCTACTATACAGCTGTGTGGTGTGTATGTATGCTGTGGTGAGAGCGTGTTGCTGTGCGTTATGTTATGTTGACCGTACCCTGAGCACTTCTCGGCAGATGTAAGCTATCCAGTCCTCCTTCAGACAGTTCCCCTTGGTCTTCTTCACCAAGTCTGTCACAGAGCCGGCTCCACAGTACTCCATCACCAGCTAGATGGACACATAAAAGAATGTCAAACGCACAGGTACCATCTTAAACAACTGTGACTATTATGAAAATGATCTTGAAAGAATAACATTTTTTTAAAAAAAATAATATGACAGAAAGATGATGATTTCAAGAGAAAAGTAGCAGCTAATTTAGCAGCCCCTCCCTGAGCTACCATCTTATCGTGGTGGAGGGGTTTGCGTGTCCCAGTGATCCTAGGAGCTCAGTTGTTGGGGGCTTCATGCCCCTGGTATGGTCACCCATGGCAAACAGGTCCTAGGGGAGGGACCAGACAAAGTGTAGCTCACAAGACCCTTATGATGACGACAACCAATGGTCCGGAGTTCCCCTCGCCCGGACGCGGGTCACCGGGGCCCCCCCCTGGAGCCAGGCCTGGGGGTGGGGCTCGATGGCGAGCGCCTGGTGGCCGGGCTTTTACCCATGGGGCCCGGCCGGGCACAGCCCGAAGAGGTGACATGGGACCTCCTTCCTGTGGGCTCACCACCTGTAGGAGGGGCCGTAGGGGTCGGGTGCAATGTGAGCTGGGCGGCAGCCGAAGGCGAGGATCTTGGCGGTCCGATCCTCAGCTGCAGAAGCTAGCTCTGGGGACGTGGAATGTCACCTCTCTGGTGGGGAAGGAGCCTGAGCTGGTGCGCGAGGTTGAGAAGTTCCGACTAGATATAGTCGGCCTCACCTCGACGCACGGCTTGGGCTCCGGAACCAGTCTTCTTGAGAGGGGATGGACTCTCTTCCACTCTGGAGTTGCCACTGGTGAGAGGCACCGGGCAGGGGTGGCAATACTTATTGCCCCCCGGCTCGGTGCCTGTACGTTGGAGTTTACCCCAGTGAATGAGAGGGTAGCCTCCCTCCGCCTTCGGGTTGGGGGACGGATCCTGACTGTTGTTTGTGCCTATGGTCCAAACAGCAGTTCAGAGTATCCACCCTTTTTGGAGTCCTTAGAGGGGGTGCTGGAGAGTGCTCCCTCTGGGGACTCCCTCGTTCTGCTGGAGGACTTCAACGCTCACGTTGGCAACGACAGTGAGACCTGGAGGGGCGTGATCGGGAGGAATGCCCCCCCCAATCTGAACCCGAGTGGTGTTTTGTTATTGGACTTCTGTGCTTGCCACAGATTGTCCGTAATGAACACCATGTTCAAGCATAAGGGTGTCCATATGCGCACTTGGCATCAGGACACCCTAGGCCGCAGTTCAATGATCGACTTTGTAGTCGTATCGTTGGACTTGCGGCCGTATGTCTTGGACACTCGGGTGAAGAGAGGGGCAGAGCTGTCAACCGACCACCACCTGGTGGTGAGTTGGCTCCGATGGTGGGGGAGGACGCCGGTCAGACCTGGCAGATCCAAACGCATTGTGAGGGTCTGCTGGGAACGTCTGGCAGAGTCTCCCGTCAGAAGGAGCTTCAACTCCCACCTCCGGGAGAGCTTCGATCATGTCCCGGGGGAGGCTGGGGACATTGAGTCCGAGTGGGCCATGTTCCGTGCCTCCATTGCTGAGGCGGCCGACCGGTGCTGTGGCCGTAAGGTGGTCGGTGCCTGTCGGGGCGGCAACACCCGAACCCGCTGGTGGACACCAGCGGTAAGGGGTGCCGTCAAGCTGAAGAAGGAGTCCTATCGGGCCTTCTTGGCCTGTGGGACTCTGGAGGCAGCAGACAGGTACCAACAGGCCAAGCGGAGTGCGGCAGCGGCGGTCGCCGAGGCAAAAACCCGGGCGTGGGAGGAGTTCGGCGAGGCCATGGAAAACGACTTCCGGACGGCTTCGAAGAGGTTCTGGACCACCATCCGGCGTCTTAGGAGGGGGAAGCAGTGCTCCATCAACACTGTGTATGGTGGCGACGGGGCGCTGCTGACCTCGACTCGGGACGTTGTGGATCGGTGGAAGGAATACTTCGAAGACCTCCTCAATCCCACCGACACGCCTTCCGTTGGGGAAGCAGGGCCTGAGGACTCGGGGGTGGGCTCCTCTATCTCTGGGGCTGAGGTTACCGAGGTGGTCAAAAAGCTCCTCGGTGGCAGGGCCCCGGGGGTGGACGAGGTCCGCCCAGAGTTCCTCAAGGCCCTGGATGTTGTGGGGCTGTCGTGGCTGACGCGACTCTGCAACATTGCGTGGACATCGGGGCAGTGCCCTTGGACTGGCAGACTGGGGTGGTAGTCCCTCTTTAAGAAGGGGACCGGAGGGTGTGTTCCAACTACAGGGGATCACACTCCTCAGCCTCCCGGGTAAGGGCTATTCGGGGGTACTAGAGAGGAGGGTCCGCCGGCTAGTCGAACCCCGGATTCAGGAGGAGCAATGCGGTTTTCGCCCCGGTCGTGGAACTGTGGACCAGCTCTGGACCCTTGGCAGGATCCTTGAGGGTGCGTGGGAGTTTGCCCAACCAGTCCACATGTGCTTTGTGGACTTGGAGAAGGCATTCGACCGTGTCCCTCGGGGAGTCCTGTGGGGGGTTCTCCGGGAATATGGGGTTTCGGACTCCCTGATACGGGCTGTCCGTTCCCTGTATGACCGGTGCCAGAGCTTGGTCCGCATTGCCGGCAGTAAGTCAAACTCGTTTCCAGGGTTGGACTCCGCCAGGGCTGCCCTTTGTCACCGATTCTGTTCATAACTTTTATGGACAGAATTTCTAGGCACAGCCAGGGTGTTGAGGGGGTCCGGTTTGGTGACCTCAGGATTGGGTCTCTGCTCTTTGCAGATGATGTGGTCCTGTTGGCTTCATCGGGCCGTGACCTTCAGCTCTCACTGGATCGGTTCGCAGCCGAGTGTGAAGCGGCTGGGATGAGAATCAGCACCTCCAAATCCGAGACCATGGTTCTCAGCCGGAAAAGGGTGGCGTGCCCCCTCCGGATCGGGGACGAAGTCCTGCCCCAAGTGGAGGAGTTTAAGTACCTCGGGGTCTTGTTCACGAGTGAGGGAAGGATGGAGCGGGAGATCGACAGGCGGATTGGTGCGGCGTCTGCAGTAATGCGGACTCTGCACTGGTCTGTCGTGGTGAAGAGGGAGCTGAGCCGAAAGGCAAAGCTCTCGATTTACCGGTCGATCTTCGTTCCTACCCTCACCTATGGTCACGAGCTTTGGGTAGTGACCGAAACAACGAGATCGTGGGTACAAGCGGCCGAAATGAGTTTCCTCTGTAGGGTGGCTGGGCTCTCCCTTAGAGATAGGGTGAGAAGCTCGGTCATCCGGGAGGAGCTCGGAGTAGAGCCGCTGCTCCTCCGCGTTGAGAAGAGCCAGATGAGGTGGCTCGGGCATCTAATTAGGATGCCTCCAGGACGCCTCCCTGGTGAGGTGTTCAGGGCACGTCCCACCGGTAGGAGGCCCCGGGGAAGACCCAGGACACGCTGGAGAGACTATGTCTCACAGCTGGCCTGGGAACGCCTCGGGGTCCCCCGGGAAGAGCTGGACGAAGTGGCCGGGGAGGGGGAAGTCTGGGTTTCCCTGCTTAGGCTGCTGGCCCCGCGACCCAACCCCGGATAAGCGGAAGAAAATGGATGGATGGATAATATGACAGAAAGATGATGATTTCAAGAGAAGAGTAGCAGCTAATTTAGGGATTCAAAACAACATTTTCATTTCAGTCAGAAAACGCTTGGCTCTCCTGCTTACTCACACCCGTATTAACAGAGCCATCTAGCAGCAATTTAACAGAGCCAATAAACACAGTTATTCATTTTAGAAAGTCAATTTAATTTTTGAAAAAGGATACTAATTCGTTTAATCTGATGAATGACTTTTATTCAAATTGAAGATTTAGAGCAAGGGTTTTATTTTGTTTTGATGGTGTGATGATGATATCATATACGGACATTTGAAGGTTCATTCGGCAACCTCATTAAAAGCTTGAAATGTAAGAAAAAAAATCTGTACAGCCCTAACCTATTTCAGTTCATTATCTTATTTTTTTACTGAAAGGCAATAACAGAGTTGTTTACAAACCCAGAGCTGGTGGTCCTGTCCAGCAGGACCCTTCTTAATAAAAGCTCCATAATATGTGGCAATGTTTCTGTGGTGGGAATAACTCTTCAACATGTTGATCTCCAGTTTTATCTCCTCTTCTTCCTCCTACACAGAACAACAGACACAGTACAAATCAAACTCCATGTACAATATTATTTAAATGATAAAAACAATGTTAGACTGACTGATGGGCATTTAAAGTTTATGCTTGGTAGAAAGAAGACATGTTTACTGTTGAGATACCTCAAAGAGTATGTCACACACTAAGACATATAGTTCTAAAGAGAGTAATACTAAGGCCACGTTTAGATGAGAACAGCTCGACTAAAAACAGAGAAGCCTTTCCTTTGCATTAAAAAAATAAAATTAAAAAATCCACATTTATATGATAACACTGTAAGAAACGATCCTTGTGTTCTCATGGATCAGTAAAGACAACCAAAACACTGTGGTATGCATGCAAAGCCAGTAGTTGGTGGTGTAACTTTGTAATGACACACCATAGAAGAACAACAAGTGTATGCACAAAGTGCAGCCGTGACATCACCGTTCTCACAGGATCTTCCAGTATACGTGGAGACAGAGGGGTTGCATTTTTAAACGAGTATATCATGGAACCCGTTTTCAAGTTAGCATTTTCAGGCCAGATTTCAGGTTTGCATTGTCGTGTGAAAGAAAGGCCAAACTGCAGCAGAAGTTTAACGTTCCATGCAAGAACTGCTGTCGTGTAAACAGCCTCTAAGTGTCATACTTCTACTTTAAGAGCTAGTCCTCCAGATCTCCATCCACTTCTTGTTTTTTCTTCCCTTGAGAATTACATTTAACTATCATGACATGTTTAAAGCTGCCTACACTGAGGTCCATCTACAAAGGTTGAAAGGTTGCCCTGTGATACATACATTGATAATTTTTAATATATATATTTATATCTTTATCTTTCTTTCTTTGTCTTTAGTTGTCAAATGTTTTGGTTTATCTTTGTTCACCCTTGTTTAAGTTATTTTAGCTGTACGACTGTTTCTGCATATGTACAGTGAGCGCACAAAAGGCAGTCACATTCCATGTATGTGTACACGCTTGAACATAAAAGCTGACTCTGATTCTTTTTATAAACCATCTTATTTCCATTTCCATAGCGCCATACAACAGAAACACGTACACATCCAGACAGATAGCATCTACAATCAGGCTGTTGCAAAACCTCTAAATAGCCTTTCACCCAGCCATTTGGCCTTAATTCAACTACTGCTGTTTCTCACCAAAACAACTAAGGTTGGTCAGTGTTATGAGACACAAGGACCAAAAAAGAGGGAGCGGAGGACACATGGTGCAGTGGTTTTTGTTTGCTCGCTATAAATCCTAGAAATGACTTGTGACTTCTCCAATTCACTGAACCCCTAAATCTACAATGGACTGGTTGAGAGGTGAAGAAGAGAAGAGGAGAGGCGGAGGAGGAAGGAGAGTGGAGCTCAATGAGCTGGATGTGGCTGCTGTTAATCAGAAAAGAGGAAACAACGGAGAGCTTCTCCTAGTCACTGACCTCCTTTAAATCTCCACAGGACAGGAGGGGAGAAAATGACAAGGCAGAGTTTGAACTTTCACCTCCATCTGAAACACAAAGCCTCCTGCTTGTGTCTGCTCCCTCTGTGTGTGTCTGTGTATGTGTGTGAGTGTGTGTGTGTGTGTGTGTGTGTGTGTGTGTGTGTGTGTGTGTGTGTGTGTGTGTGTGTGTGTGTGTGTGTGTGCATGTGTGAAAGGAGATAATAGCCAAGCATTTCCTGCTAAAGAGTTTGTCTGCAACACAGAAGACCCAGAATATCATCAACAGGAAATAACCAGTGCGGAGAGTTCTGAACGTAGCAGATTTGTGGCAAAGAGGAGTCCAGAATGTGTAATTCATTTTTCTGACAAGATAAAAACTGAGCAGAATCTACTAAACCAGTGTCGGTATTTTTTTTCTAAGTTAATTAATTAATTATTTGGTATGACAGATAGAAGAATATCGGTGAAAATGACTATCACATCTTCCTATAGCCCAAAGTCCAAAATCAAAATACATAATGTTTACTAACCACATACAACAAATATATCAACAAACCTACCTAAACAAACCTGCCAGTTAAGTTTAACTTTTTTTTTTTTAGAAAATAAATTCCTAAAAGTCTTCTATTTGATGCCACTATTTTTTTAATTTCAGAAGTTTTTTTTATATTATTATAGCATAATATTATTTTTTTAATTATCACAGCCTGCAATTTGTCCATGATTTGCTGCAACATTGATCCTGACAGTGTACCTAGTGGACATAACTTGTATTTTCTCTTTATGCTAAATATTCCAAAATGACGGCATCAGGTGGAAAGGAGTAACAATTTACAAATTCCAAGACAAGATTTCTGAATGTAGAAATAATACAATGCATGTTTTTATGCTTTGATGGCTGTGGGATCAGAACTTGCAGTTTGAATGGGTTTCAATGGTGCATTTTTGGGCTTAAAGTATGAATGTAACAATTTAGTTTACTCAGTGTATTTTAGACTTATTGAAAGAGCTGAGCTGCAAATTCAAAGATCAAACAAAAATATACAATCATGCCAATATTTATGTCATATGCATGACCACAGCCAAAATTATCAACAAATGAAGGGTCCCTAAGGGTTAATAAAGTTCATTGCAAGTAATAGGACAGTGTGAGTAAACTCTGATTTCTTCATCTATGGATAATAACCTCTTGCGCACGTGTCTACAAGGTTGTGAAGGTGTGCATGAGCCTCTACCTTAAAGTTGAAAGAATTTCAGTATGGACTAAAGCGGTGGATTGACCAACCCAACAACTGTCAGACCAAGAGTGTTGCAGAGTGCCTAAAATGTACTTAAAGGAATACTTGACCCAAACAGTGTCCATTTCTTTATCAATTACTCACTGCTCTGTCCCTTGAATTCTTGAAGAAAACTATGTTTTTTGCGCATGCCTTCATGAATGGAGAATCAAAAATAGGCAAACATTTGTCATGAACTTAAGTAAATGGGATTCCCAGTCAGCTCCATTTGTGCCAAAATATCCATTGATGAACTCTCACACAACTTGTACAGTACAATACAGGTCACATGTATCCAGTTGTATGCTCACTTCCATTACACATGCATTTTTGTTATAGGATTACTATTTAAAACACTTCCCTCCACAAGTACTGACATGTTTTAAATCTAACATTTTATCAAAAATTGTTTGGAAAAAACTGAGCATACAACTGGATAAATGAGACATGGGTTACACTGCACAAGTTGTGAGAGTTTGTTCACAAATTTGTTTTATATAGTTTTTCCGTTAAAAGCCATCTTTGTTTACTTAAATTCATGAAGAATGTTTACCTTTTTTGGATTCTCAGGTCACCATGGAGACAGGTGAAATAAACTTTTTTAAAAAAATGAATTCAAGGTAACACACAGTGATTAATATAAAATGGTCATTTTGTGGGTCATGTACTCCTTTAAATAATTAAACAATCAACAACACTGTGTACTGAATGAAAGAATGAATGAATTTTCTGTTGATCTAGTAGTCAATTTATCAACTAATTGTTTCAGCTCTACAACACAAACGGACAATAACCTACTGTATCTGTTGGCATATTCCTGAGAGAATTTCTCAGTGAACAGTGAACGGGTTCAGCCATCAGAAAACAATGGGATCAAACGGTGCTTTGCTACATTATGGCCAGCCTGCCTCAAACAACCTGCTGCAGCGTTCTTTTATTTGCAACACATTCAGCCCCATTCTGCTGGAGCTCTACATTTATAAACCACCAGCAGTATTCAATAAAACTTCAACACCTCCCTATTTGTCCTCTTGTACAGCTATAGGACCACAAGGTAGAGAGTCACATCAACTTTGCCTTAACACCCAAACTGAGAGTTAGAGGTGTAATCCCTGATTCATATAGAACTGTGAGGCTGACCTCATCACTGGAATTTAAAATCCAGCATCAGAGAGATTTTGTTTCATCCTGAAATTGATTTACAGTGTGATAAGTTTTATTAATATTTTATATCACCAAAACTATACAAGACTGCAGCTTCAAAAGTTAACAGAACTTTAATATCAAAGAAATTCCCCGAGAATCTAATACAAAACTACTTCTGGGTCAAAGCAGAAATATTGGTGGGACTCAGAGAACTGTAAGAAAAACAAGAGGCCGTTTCATGTAATTTAATTTAGTCAGGCTAGCGCTATATTAAAGTAGATTTTTGTTTCATCCTCCTTGTGTGTCTGTGCTTTGGGGAGGGAGTTAGAAGGGGTTGTCAAATGCATTGTAAAAATTCCATCGTTTCAATTACCTGCATGAGCGGAGAGAGTATTGAATTGGGAAAAAGACAAAAGAGAGACAAACTGCAAAGACTACTCATTTGGTCCAATAATGGAGGTTTAAAATCTTTTCACATGTGCAAACGCCTGCAAATGTAGTGATATTGTTTCATTTGTCTCCTGGGGAAATTGCTGAAAGGAAATACTCAAATCAAATAATATCTTATATTCTGTCTCGTTAAGGGATAATGTGACTTGAAAGACAAAAACTGCAATGCAACAAAAAGAGAAACAGAGAGGAACAATTCAAACAACTCTGTCTGCTACTCTTGGTGCCTTAAAACTAACAAACTAATTACACTCATTCCTGGGTGGATCATGACAGTTTCCTTCTCTCTAATCCTCTCTCTCTTTTTATTTGATATTTTACAGCTCTGTTGATTCATTTTTGCTATGTTCATGAACAAACTGCAACACTACGTTAGCAGAGTTTCTAAAAACACAATCATTGTCTTATGAAAGATTTTACAGATACTGGAAATTAATTAGTGTCCTGCCTGTGTTTGATTTGTCTTCTACATCACAGTTAGATAACTAACAATGTGTCGAGGTACATGCACCTGTGTGAGCCCGAAACATATTAATTTTATTTTCTTCTTTTTGGATGCTTCAATTTTTTCAAAAGGAAGGATACAGGAAATTCGGTTTGGACTAAGGGCAGATCTATACCAGAAATAAAAACACAATTTAAAGAAGAACTCCAGCAGTTCAGTGTTGCACTTCCATAAAGTTCGGACATTCACAAGAGACAGATTAAAGAAGAATGGTGGAAATCAATGCAGCAGAGTCTGAGATATCTTGACTTTTAGTCCCTCCAAGTGATTCAGACTCGAAAAATGCTGGTTCCTACATTTCCCATCATTCAACTTAATAGCGCCTTTCATTAGACCCCCTGCCTCCTAAATGTTTTTTTCAAAACCCTCGACTCCAGTTCGTGATGCAGACTTTTCTTTTACACATTTTAAGCCTCAAGACCAATCCTAGATAACATCATCAGGGCTTTTGTTTTTTAGACTCTCCTTCCAGACACAGAAGGTGTTATAAAACTATTTTTACAGATTAATACACTGTGCTTTATGTGTTTAATAAGTGAAATGGATCTACTGGCCCTGTCTTTTTTTAAAGACATTTGAGGATTTATGGGTAGTTTATATGAATATTTAAGCCCATAAGAAATGCCCATGTAAAAGGATTCATGTATCTCCTACATGCAATACAACCGGGTCAGCTTGTGTTAACATTCTTATGTGTGGATCATGTGGGAACAAAGAGTTCTGTCAAGTACAATTTACTTTGACTATCTGTGACATGATCATCTGATGGTTCTGGCAATTCACATTTTTAACAAGGATGAAAAACGAGAAGACGATGGTGGCTAAAGATAGCGGGAAAGAGAGTGAGTGTGTAATTTCAAGGGATGCATTCTTACCTCTGTGACTTCCATGACTTTGATAGCTGCCAGTTGGCCTGTCTTGACATGACGTCCCTGGAGAAATACATGAAGAAGAAGTTCAGGCAAAAACAGACTGGATAAAAACTCAACACTCTATTGAAATACACAGATTGCTTAAGACTTGACATGCAGAAAAGTACTGTGAGAGTACTGTGTTCTAAAGTTATGGATCACAGTCGTGCCAATAGCAAGCCGCAACTTCTGAGGCTGAAAAATGAAGCAAATGCAGAAGTGCCAAACCTGCAGTTTACTAAATGTCCATTTGAGGCTGACTCAAAAACAGTCAATACAATACAGTCAAGACAATAGAAAGATCTCCATGTTAAAATGCCCAACTTTAAAGCAGAAATAAACATGTTTACAACCTTGGTATTTGGTCTTTGTGGCTAATTTAAACATTCATGACGAGCAGGGGTAAAAACCAAGATGGCAACTGCTGAAAAGCCAAACTCAATGCTTCAGAACAGCATCCATATATTTTTTATTGTGAACTAATTTCTGAAGGGGGAGCTGAACTAAACTCTGCATGAACTTGATTTCACAAAAAATATTCCTGCATCCTAACTCCAGAAATAAAAATCAAACCTTTTTAAACAAATCACCAAACATGAACTATTTTGTGCACAGAATTTACAAGATTGCCTCCCCAGGTATAAGTGAAAGCAAGACTAATGTCGTGATATGACACAAAGTCATCACACGCTGGGAGGCTCATGGCAATATTCTTAATAGATTTGTATTTATTAAATCACAGATGCAAGCATTTGAAGTAATACTGATGGGAACAATGGGGAGATCAAAATGTAAAACACCATAATTCAGAAAAAACGAACACTTGGTCCGATTAGTGTTGATGTTAACATTACAACTATAATCAGACCAACAACTGTAACTTTACACAAACACATGCACGCACACACGCACACGCACACGCACACGCACACACACACACACACACACACACACACACACACACACACACACACACACGCGCACACACGCACGCGCAGGAATGTACGCACAAACACACACACATTGTACAACACTTGTGAATACTTGGATTGTTATATCATTTTCAGCACTGGACACGGCTATGTCTACATAATTTCATTTTCTCATGAGAGGCGCAGTCAGAAAGAACAAGACAAGGGGCGAATGAGAGAGGGAGCAAGCCAGCACACAGAGCCAGAGCTGTAAAGTGCAGTCAGGTGAAAAGGGGAAAATTGAAAACCTTGTCATGAGTCAGAAAGCTGACAAGATACTAGAGTAGCTACTCTATAAGCCTTTAAGCTGTGATGTATGACAGGGCTCTGAGCGAGTGTGTTTGTGTGTGTGTATGAAATAGACCGGAGGGCATGACAAACCCCACTATACTCAATCAGTCAGCTAATACACAGGTACAGACAGAGAGATGCAGAGAATCAGAGAAACGCTGTGAGGCAAATATAGATGGAGAGCTTGAAAATAAAAACTCTATTCTCAATATTTGCCTATTTGTGTTTTATTTTCTCTGCAGCTAAACCTTTGAAAGTCTCCCCATCCCTTTCCAAAGAAATATCACTCACAGGGCCAATTTTAGTTTTATGTGGTGGGCAATGGAGGATAGCAGGGGGTTGAAACCTGTGTCTAAATCAAGTCAGTCCATGTTGGAGTCTTCAAGAGTTTTCCAAGAATTGATACTGAGCAGTTCAAACACATCAGCCATAAAGCATATAAGTGGATTCAGTGTACGTGTTAATATCTTGATGTATTTTGTACCACTGTGTGAGGGGGTCTATATTCACAGTAAGTCTGTCTTCCTCCATGATTATTAAGGGTGCTACGATTTGGATTCTAAATTAAAACAATCAGCTGAAATGAACTTGTCTTTCACCTAAATCATAGATCATCAAAACCAAAGCAGTCACTTGGAGACAAAAACATGGGAAAATAGTTGATAACAAGTTGAAAAATACAAAGTTTCTCCTCAGTCTGTTCAGTTGAAATTATTTATTACATTTGAAAGAAATTATTGAAATGTAACCATTTGGCCTAAGTATGGCACATTCAGAAATATATGGCAGTTGATACTGTCTTTTCAAAGAAGTATTTAAAAACCTACATTACAAAGATATCAACACTCACAACCTGTGATCTGTTGATCTTTATGCATCAAGAATCAAAAATTTAACAATGGCATAGCCTTCAGTGCTGGAAAAAAACAATGTTTAAAATAAAACTGATGGTTTTGGAGAATTTCAACACTCCTGTTGATTAAATATAGGGTGACTGACACTGGGAGGAGCTGAGCACGGTGTCATGGAGCAAAGCTCCCTATGAAGTATTGCATACTGTTTCATCACTGTATGAACTCTTGTAACAGGGACTAGAGCCTTTTAGTTGGAGAAGCTTATGCTAATTAACTCAACTGACTGGTAAAGCCAGAAAACTTTTTTTGGCACTGTTTGTTCCTGCAAACCACAGAAATGTTACATTTGCATGTTATTATGTAGTAGATACGATATATATGTAGTAGAAGTTAATGATTTTAAAGCAATGATTTTTTTTTCTTTTTTGTAATGATTGATTGATTGATTGAAGAATTAATTAATTAATCTATTTAAAATAAAACGACATAACTTGTTATTCTAAGACTGCCGGGGTGGGGAGGGTTAGAAAAAATGTTAAATTTCCTTTTGGAGTATCGATACCCGCAAAATTAGAAAACATATGGATAATATGGATAAGATGTGGATATGTTTATATGATTAATTAATTAATTAAACTATATAAAAAATTGCTTCACAAAAAACAACAAAACTG
This sequence comes from Plectropomus leopardus, assembly GCF_026936395.1. NCBI lineage: Eukaryota > Metazoa > Chordata > Actinopteri > Perciformes > Serranidae > Plectropomus > Plectropomus leopardus. Next base: position 32,262,368 of record NC_142183.1, on the reverse strand, counting down.
TGGTAAAGATATGGTTAGATTTAGAATCAAAATCAAAAAACTTGATTGTGGTTAGGACAAGTTTTGACTTAAAACAGCAAATTTTTGTACCACAATTTTTCTTTTGGTGGATAAACAACAAACACAATGGGCTGCTAGTAAAATACCAATGTTTGGTGGCCCCAAAGCCACGAGGAACACAGCAATGACTCAGTAGAAATGGGTTTTGTTGTTGATCTCAGATAGTGGTCTACAGTGGTCTGCAACCTGGCAAGCATCTTATCACGCCATCCTCTCCACCTCTCATTGAAAAAGCTTAAATGCTATGCCACTTCAGAAATACATATATATATATACACACGTATATGACACCTATGAAACATACAACTGTCTGATGGCTGTTTGAGAGCAGATGGTTGGTCCTCACTCCCCCCGTACACTGCATGGCAAACAACACCAGACAAAGCTGAAGTTTGGCCCTACTCTAAAATGAGCCATGTAGTTAAAAAACTGGTTAAAAAGCACTTTAAAATGGTACAGTGTAAACTTGGTTTAAAGGGTAGAAAAAAATCTAACATCCTAACATTTCATGTTAAACATGCCTAAAAAGTTTATTTAAAGTGTTGCTGAACCAGCAGACCTTACCAGACTCCTTGTAAGATAACAGCCTGGCTGATATTTTCTTCTATATGTTACGCTTTTATATTGGATGTAAGATGTGTCAGGCTCACTGACCTCTTTTCATTCTGGCCTTGATTCTGTCCCCAAGCAGAGGACACTGTCCCCATAATTGCAAAGGATTGTGGCATACAAGCAGCCACTGGCCCGACTGTGATAAATAAGGAAATGGCCTTCATGTCCCCTCAGACTGGATGGTGTCTGCTGGCTGTGCTGCCACCGCTACTTACAAATGTGAAATGTTCCGACTCTCATCTGAGCGTCTTATTAACAATATGCAGCACTGACACACACACACATACTCTACACTCAAAGGGCTCTCTGCTCTGCACAAAAATTAATTGGAAGAAGCTTGTTCACTTTTTGACATTGAGGTCCAATGAATAACACACCCTGGGCTCAGGCACGCACACAAACACACACATTATGATGCTGTACAGTGCTGGGACTCAAACACATGCACAAATAAATCCTGATACAAATGCCTTCTCCATATCAGTCTGTCACTTGTTCTCTGACAGACACACACTTATACACAAACACATGCATTGGCAGAATAAGTGAGCACTACAGATATTGTGTCAGTGAAAAGGTTACTGTAATATATCCATAAATATGCTAATTAGAAACAAGAGACATTTATAATGCGGACAGCAAGGGGACAAATGAGAGAAATGCTTTAACTGTATCCCTCTGCTCCACTCCAACTTTGTCTAATCTTTCTATCTGTGTAATATTCCTCGTCTGTCTCTCGCTCGTCTCCCTCTTCTGCATCTTTCTATCTGTCCCCTACAGAACACTCTGTTACTGCACATACATATGTGTACTTCGTGCTTGGATGGACTGCATCACTGATCAGCTCTCCTCTACAGACTGCATGTAGTGATGGTGCTATATGAGTGTGTGCATGTGTGGGTGCATGCGTATGTGTGCGTGCACGCTGTGTCTGAATGTGCACGTTTTGCTAGAGAAACAACCCATTTTTCCCATTCCTCTCACATGGAGCCTTCACTGGCTGGCACAACAGGCTCAAAAAGACTGGACTGGTTTGACATTATATTGAGTATAATGCTGCTAAAAGCCCATTCTGTCCCACTGTCATATGAAAAGAACTGGGAAAATGAAGTGGGTCCCCTCTGTGTTTTTGTGTGTGTGAATGTGTGTAACTGTCAGCCGGCAAAAAGCATTTACCAGTTTGGCTCAGGGAGGAACCATCTTGTTTGTCGTAATATATCTATTATATTTTATCACTAAGAAATTTTATCTGACTAGTTGAGGTGGGCTGATTTACAGCAAAATATGGACTACAACATTTTAAAAAAAACAGATTTAACTTGTATTTAATAGAGATTGTATAGACTATAAAATTCAACCTTCATTTTCAGATGGTTTTCTTAAAAACAGTGAACAAATAATGAATGTTACGCTGTCAAAAGCAAAACTAACCAAAACTGACCCACAGAAATGAAACTAAAGATTTTCATTATCGATTAATCTATTTTCTTGATTAATCATTTTAACAATAAAATGTCAGAAAATAATGAAAAAATACCCTGTGTAATGCCCCAGAGTCAAAAGTGATGTCTTGAAATGGTATGTTTTATCAGACAAACAGTTTAGAAATTCCAAGCTATTTAGTCCATTATGTAAGACAAAGAAAAATGTTTAGGAAGCATGGAACCAGCCATTTTTGGCTTTTTTTTCTTTAACTACATGACTGATCACAGCAGCTCTAAATGAATGTGGCTTTAAAAGTTGCAAATTGTAAGCAATTTCCTTAGTCAATCACTGATAAAATTAACGATTGATTAGGTTATAATTGTTATTTTTTTAAAAACATGAAAAAGTGTAGCTTTTTTTCAACAATCAAAGCTTACAGCAACACATTGCATATACTATAATAGCACTGCATAGCTTATCGATTCATTGATTAAATTTGACATGTTCAATTAAATTCTTAAAAATTGATTAATCGACCAAAGTTTAACTGTTTTCAAACCTAGTTTGCACTACAAAAACGGGGGGAGGAGTTTGAGGAAGGGGCATTAATGAGACAGCCAGGGTCTTAATAGAAGACACTACATGCATCTAGTTACTTTTTGGGAATTGTAAGGTTCAGCTGTTTTCCAGCTTGACCCATACTGGGGACTGACGATCTGTATATCTCAGCCTCTGCTGCACTGACATTTGACCATTCTCTTTTTTCATCTGATTTTTTCCATTCCCCCAACTTTATGTAAGTGCAGTACTGACTCTCTGGTGTACTTTTAATTACAGTTTTGGCATTTAGAAAGTACAGTAAGAAGTCACTTCTGAGGATATTCTAACTAGTAGACTTCCCCCATATTCCCACAACTCTGGGTCACACAGAAATACACACATGAGTAATCAGCACAAAGCATAGCTCCAAACCTCACGGGGGGCTACTTTCCTCTTCTCTCTCTCTAATTTTCATCTGTCTCTCTCCCTCTTCCTTCCTCCCCGCCTCTGTCTCTCTGCCTTTCACCTCTGCCTTCCTTCCTTTAGCCCTCTCTCGCTCTCTCACTTTCCTCTCTTTCCTTCCTCTCCTTTTTCCCCCTTGTCTCTCTCCCACTCTTTTTCTTTTACCTCTAACAAGCACAAACACAGTTCGACAACTCTACAGTATGTTGGAGGATGTTTCCTGTCTCTCTGTGTCTCTTCTTTTTATCCCTCAGCTCAAACCCCCGCACAACATTTGGAACAAAGACTTTTATTTTAAAACAAGATATTATTCATTTCAATGTTCCACATTTTAAAGAATGTGTAGTAGTGTAAAACTGTGCAATAGTGTTATGGGGGAATACTTCGGCAACTGAGCTGTCTATTACTTAATATGAAAAAGAAACTTAATATTCTTAACACAAAGAATCTCTGTAATTTATGAAAGGTTGGTGATTTTCAAAATCCAACTTTTCCAATGGCTTGTGCTGCAGCTGTTGTGCTGTAGTCACTTAAGTGACGGGTTGAATTTGTTTGCATCTGCAAGTTGCTTTAAATCTACATTTGGACATTTGTTAGACTTTGGTCAGCAGATCAGTGCACATGAGTAAGATAGGACTGATGATATGTGGGTCAAAGAAAGGGAAGTGACGCGATTGAAACCAGAAAAATTTAAGGAAGTGTAAGTGACTCACTCTGGGAGTTGTATTGCAGCCAGCTGTTTTATGGCTGTGCACAATCTGTGATGTTTCAACACGATGTCACTGGGGTTTACTGACATACATCCACAATGCCCTGGAGCAAATTTGTTTTATTTAAACAAGCTTGACTTAAATACTTTATTTTAAGTCCTTACAAATGCATGTCAAATTTATGTTTTGATGTTTTTATAAACATGTATTATGAACATGATTTTACCATGCAAGTTAGTTATACACAGTCTGTGGTCTGACTAAACAAAATATTGTAATTTAGTGTAATTTAATTTAGTCCAAGTGACCGTTTGCAACAATTTGGTCCTGGAACAATTCACAAGTTCCAGCTTTACTAAGAGCAACACAGTGTTGCATCAGCAGTCATCGTAGCACTTAGCTTTAGTGAAGTTTGACATTTTCAGAATTTTAACACATGCACACACACACACACACACACACACACACACACACACAGATGACTATACAGTCGTGGCTTGCAATGAAGGGAAGTTCCTTCTGCAAACAGGGAAACGCCCTGTGCGTGTGTGTGTGTGTGTGTGTGTGTGTGTGTGTGTGTGTCTGTGTCTGTGTGTGTGTGTGTATGTGAATGATGACTCGATGGTGAGTGAAAGGAGCATGCACAGTTTGTGCATAGTGATGCAGAGCTAAGAATGTCCAATAAAGCCACTTTATTGCCTTTAAATTCATGTTTGTTTTCAAAATTTAACAGCTGAAGTTACTACTGTGTGTCAATGTTTAGAAACCACATGCCACTCTTTGCCATTTAGCTTTAAAGAAACAAATGAGGCTACTTTAAATTAGGGCCTGGCAATAATTAAATTTAATAATTAAAAAAAAAACTTTTCTGTTAAGTCGTGTACTCACTTTTCTAAAGAGGCAAGACTCTCAGACTCTTAGATTGTCACTGATATCTTAGTCCAGGGGCCACAAAACTACTGCAGGCATACTACCACCATGTGACTACTACTGCACATAATATATCCTTTAATACTAATGTGCATGTGAGTGTTCTGCATCTGTTTGATACAAATGATTCTGCTCTTGTGTGCATGTGCTTAGAACATCAAAAAAACAAAGAAGTTAACAGTAAGTGGAATCTGTGCATGATAAAAGGGTTTAAAGGAAAAGCATAAAACAACCAGTACCCTGTCCTGATTCAGAAAAGTCGAGTCAGACCTTGCTCTTCAAAGTCAGTGATTCCTTTTGTTTTCCATAGAGCATTTTAAAGTTTGAACGGTTTCAGCAGGATGTTCAGTGTGACAGTGGCATTCACTTAACATTGTAAAAAAAGCTTGCAGCGCTTACAACAGGGTGCAGATGTGTTACTATTTTTTGCTGATACTAGATATCAAAAAAAAAAGAAGAAAAAAAAAGCCAGAGATTATATCATATTAAGTGGCTGTGAGGTGTCTCCTCTCTCCTCCTAACTGCGGCTGCCTGCATGTCCTCATCTCTCTGGGGCAAAGAGTAGCATGAAAGTCAAGTAAGTCAAGTGAAAGTCAAGATTTTGCTGCTTAGTCTGCAGCAAAATCTGGGGACCAACATATCCCCAGAACTACACGGCACAGCACGCTGACTAGCAAAAAACAACAAAAACGACTGCTCCATCTGAAGCAAGACTGAGGGTGGTGATTCCAGTCTCCGACTTTCAAGTGGCAGCTCTAACAATCAGGAAAAGAGAGGCGAGGAATTTGGTTGAGAATAATGAAAAGAGAAATTAGAGGAGAAAAGAATGATATGGGTCTGTGTTTTGGAAGCTAGACCACTTCCCCTTTTGACCGCAGGAACTTTTCCAGGAACTTTTCAAGGGTCTATGAACTTCACCTGCTTTTATACTGTAGGAACCTAGATCTAGTTTTGTCCTCAAAATCTCCCTGCTACCATGGCACTGCCAAAAACTATACGGGTGGAGTTTGCAGCATTAAATGTCACAGACAGGTCAAACACAGGTTTCATTACCAATACATACTAAAGCACACAAATAACCGGAACAGAACTCTGATTATATCCTATCCACTTAAGGTCTTGCCTTTCGCTTTCTAACCTCCCTCCACATCGGCACTTCTCTTTTCCAAATTCTATTTAAACATCGCTCACATACAACAATGATGACATTGTGAAGTCTTGTTTTTCATGCACCTTCATGGTGGCTTTTTAATCTGTTATTGATCTAATTTATTTCGTCATCTGAATTTTTAAGATGCGGTGGAAAAGCAATAAACAAGTGTGCACTTAAGTTTCTTTGAGTTCCCGACTTTTCAGTTCCTGGGGCAATTTGGCTGAAAAGGCCTGATTGTTTTCTCCAGCTCCTTCTCTACTCTCCATCTGACTCTCTATTACTTCTAATTGTGCCTGTCTCAGCATGTCAGAAAACCCTGTCTGCTGACCAGGAGGCCGTTCCGCTGAATTAAAATGAAAATGAGGCTAATGGGGCTCACTTTCTTCCAGTGTCAGTTCCCACTGACACTGGCTTTTGGTTGACATGATATCTGACTACTAACTGGCAATTAGTGGATCAAAACATGAGTCATGGTAAAATGTAGCAATCACTACAATCAACTCGGGATGCTAGACGCAGGTCAGTTGTAAGGCTTCAAATTAGAGCGGAGCTAACTGGCAACAGAACCTAAGCTGAACTACAAACTCTTTCACCAAACAACAGGCAGTAGATCAGTGTGGTTTACAGCAGACACTACAACAAACTGCACATTACTGTGCACATATAAACATCTTGCTCCATCTCCCTCCTCCGCCTCTCCATCCTTAACTCTTTCTTTCTCCAAGTTCCAGTCTTTTTTCTTTTTTTTTTCATTTTCCACATTCTGTCATATTTCCTCTGCCCACTGGCCTTCGTTTCTTAGCTTTGCTCTTCTAGGGATCACCTGCCTGTTTGCAATTGCATAACATGGAATACATAGAGGACAGCTTTTTCCACTTCACATTTGCCAGAGAGTTAAAGATGTATCTCGCTGATGTAAAGAAGGCCCTCACATAAAACTAGGCCATCTATGCAGCAGACAGACACTAATACTTTTGTAATTGGTGTTAAATGGCCAGAGAAAACAGAGAAAGAGAATGCTTTGTGCCTTATCAGACTAATAAATGGTCCTGCTGGCTGGCAACATAATGTGAAATGGCACGTGCGAAACAATGGTGGTAAACTAAAACATGTTTCTTAAAACATTTGATGTAGGAAATTGCAAATGCGTCACAGAATTTGTGTTTATATTTGATCAGCCCTGCATCTGCCTACGGTCTGCCTTGTATTGACCAATCACATTTGAGTGTCCAGGTTAACAGTACATGTAGTGAGAAAGAGGCTGAGCGCATTAGGCGAACCCATCAGCTCTTATCTGATGATGTTTTAGCTTTTTATTGGCTTGTTTAAAAATATATCTGGACCCAGATGCAGATATCTGTTTATAGAGATAAACGGGGCTTTTGTCTACCAAAGAAACTGAAATTCTACCTATTCTTCAAACAATCAATTGGTCAATGGGGAAAAAAATCTGCTAGTTATCCTTTGGTAAACTTAATGGGTTTTTTTTGGTCACTAGGAATTGAAACAACAACTTGGGCCAAAGAGCTGCAGTCATCACTGTCACTTTTTAACCAGCCACCCAGTCACACTGGAGGAGGGGCGGGATAAATCCCATAAAGAACAACCATCACATTGTGTACAAATGCTAAACAACAACAACAAAGGGGAGGATTAATGAAGGGGAAATTAATACTATTTGGGGTACTTAATGTACAAAAAAAGTGATCAGAGTAAGATCAGAGTATGAGTTGCTGAATGTTGTGTTCTTGTTACATTTATTTACTTTATTGTTCATTTTTGCAGAGACAGCGCACAATTAAAAGTAACGGCGTGAGTTAGTGATAACTACTAATGCGAAGAATTGTCCCTGGGCAGGTAAACAAAAAAGAAACAAAAAAAGGGCCGAAGAGCTATACATGTCATAAAACAGCATGATACATAACAGTCAATCAGTGTGAGATAGAATCAGTGTGATAAATATGGAAAAATGACTAAATTCTAAGACTACAATGAATGAAAATGCAACACGCATTTAAATAAACAAAGGAAAAGACCTATGCTTTGTCAGCATCTCCTGCATTCACGTCAATCCACAACAAAGTGTTTTCTTAAGGGGCCTTGTGTGTGAGTGTGTGTGTGTGTGTGTGTGTGTGCAGCAAGTCATTGTTCTAAAGGCCCTATTCTTGTCCTGGTTTCCCATGATGGGACTCACTGGCTGAAAACACAGCCACACAGCACATGCAACACGCAACACACACACACACACGCACACACGCGCACACACACACACACACACACACACACACACACACACACACACACACGCACACACACACGGTACTTTCTAAGGCTGGCCCACACTAAATGATTCTTCAGGTCTTAACAGAGATGTTGGTCCCAAACATAACGACTCATAATGATAAATTTCAGTTTCGTTCCCTAACAAGTGAGGAGAGCATCAGTTTGGCCAAAGCAGTACAACACTTACAAACAGATCCCATTTATAAACAACCAGAGTTAAGACTCTCAAAACCAGAAATCGCACAGATCTCTTGCAGTCAAACATGACTTTTAGAGTAAACAAACATGGCGGACAACAGGCAGTTAGCACTAGCTGTTAGTTTTTGCACTTCTTTTTACAGAAAAGTCACAAAGGAAGAAGATTCCCTCCTCACAACAGGATATCAGATTGTTACTATTCTACAGGTTGAATGTTTGAAATCTGTGTGGCCAGGATGGACTTGGGAGCGGATTGGGGGATGTTTGACAGTCTTTACATACCTCACATTACAGGAAGAAGATCTTTAGAGCCATTCATAATGGAGGCTTTGCTGACAATTGTTTGGAGAGGACCATCGAACCTAATCAACTGGGCAACCCAGCATTAGAAAGCCTCTGTATGTGGGCATGAAACAGATCCACTTTGTCCACATTAAGGTCCATTAAATTACCTGTTAGCATTACATGATGTCATATACTTTGCCTATTCCTGTAGAAATTCCCATTTTTATGTCTGCCACTTCATTTATTTGTTGATAAAAAATAAAAATTCTCTCTAATTTTACACCTTTTCAAGTGGTCTGTGGTCTATATCCAGGGTTCCAACAAAGTTTCCTTGACAAATAACTACTATACTATAATACTTTTTTTTCTCTTGCCCAACTTGCCTGGTACTTTTCAAACATATTAGATTCAAACTCTCTTCCCATATAATTTCAGCTGGCTGGCAAACATGACAGGAAAGAGGAAAGGAGAAGAAGAAATCTATGTGACAGTAAAATTTAAAATATCAACAGCACACATGGACAGCTACCGAAAATACATTAACATTATATTACATTACGTGCAAGGTTTTACATGAAAGATGCCTGTATCTATTTACACCCTACACAATTCCATGACTTTTCCAAAACTTTAGAAGATTTTTACTGACTCCAGAACTTTTCCAGCCCTGGAAAATCTGATTATGACATTCTATGACTTTAACCGGTTTTCCACAATCATGGGGACCCTGTATATAGCTTTGTTCATGGGATCTTGATATGAAAAACATCAGAAAAAGCCTCCCACAACAAGACTGTTCACCCTTCATCCATATTAGGAGGTTTCCCCTTGTTAAAACATCCATCAGTGTGAGTCATTGGATGAAATTTGTGATTTTCTTCCCCTGTCTAAAAGCATCCTGTGTGTAAGTAAAGGCCCAACACAGGCCTTACTGTCCTGTGCATCTCTTGCAACATTTCCTCTTTCAGGAAATCAAGTGGCAATCGAGGCACACACCCACTTTCTGTCTCTCTCTCACACACACACACACACACACACACACGCACATGCACACGCACACACATACACACACACACACACACACTTGTGAGAACCAACCATGGCCCTCACTTATTCTTGAACTCTAAACTTTTAACCTCTGCCTTAATTTGTAATTACACATTTTTGGGGAAACCATGCCAAAGTAATATTTTCTAAAAAATTTTTATAGCTTTTTTACTGTAGCAGTCATTGTTAGTAGTAATAAACTGCATGTGTGTCACACTGATTAGCCACAAAGCAGTGCGTGTTTAAATGTGCACTGGGCCTGACCTGAATTTGCACCTACATGTCTTGTGCTTCTGGTATAATAACAAAGATACTTACACAACTTATTCCTCTTCCATAACATATTGTGGATTAAAGCAAAATGACATCATCTTCCGTATAAACATGTATTTGTCTTTTCTTTGCCATGTGGCAGGTAGGAGGAATATCTTACTATGGCAGTCCAATGGCACTTACATTTGAAACCGCTGATGATACTACAAACAACTGTAGTCTTCTGACCTGATGGAAACTGGAACACACAGCTAAAATTGACCCTGAAGTATTGGCCTTATGTAGATCTCTTTTTCAGTGCTCAAAACTGAAAGTGTTCCATACAGGGATAAAAATACAAGGTTTGTGGTGTTGCAGAAGCACTTTAGCATCATTTGCACCGAGGGCACAACCATCTGCACGGACCTAAATAAGACTAAACGCCTCCTGCAACCACAAACCACTCATACACAAACAGATATTGCGATAAGGAAATGAGCCCCACCCAGGGCCTTTAAAAGTTGCTGCAGATGCTGGTGTATGTGTGTGCATGTGTGCATGTGTGTGTGTGTGTGTGTGTGTGTGTGTGTGTGTGTGTGTGTGAGTGTGTGTGTGTGTGTGTGAGAGAGAGTGTGTGTTTGGTTTGTAACACCTACAGGATATTTCAGTCAGCTGAGAATCTCTTCTTTTTCCTTTTAACTAACTAGAAGTAAAGTAGCTAAAGAATGATTTACCAGAAGTGACGTGTTAGTGTAATAAACTGTGTCTGCAGATGTCAAGACTGCTGGAGGATTTCCGTGTGCAGCCTTTGATACATTTTTGACTGACTATCATGTAAACAATGTTTAAATTGAAACATAACAAGGTGCAAATGTTTGTATGATTGTCACAGTTTGCAGCAGTGTTAATGTTCTTCCATGCATGCAACTAACACCAAGTAAAATGGTAAAAATGGACAGAAAAGCATCACGATGGGAGTACTCACCTTGTACACCTGACCGTACGTTCCATTGCCAACCACCTCCACCAACTCAAAGATACCTGCTGGATCCTAGACAAAAAAGATAACTTGGTTAAGACAAAGAAAACAGGACTGAGGAGTAGTGATGCTATGCGTAATGGTAGAAGAGCTGAGTCAAAAACAGAGAACAAAGTTGAGCAGACAGAACTACAGGCAAAAATAACAGTGTACAACTGACAGTACAGAACACACGTCTTCAACATTTGTCAGGCCAAGGACTGATTCACTGAAAGATAGACAGTGCTACTACATGTGTTACTGGGTTACATAATTAACTGTGCCTACCACGTTGTGTAGGGTGTCCCAAAATGCCATATCAAAATGTAATTATTTATGATGCATACAATACTAAGCTATTAAAGTAAAAGTTATTGCCAGATTCATATATCTATATATCATGTTCATTTCTGATGTGGAAAGTATTTCACAGTCTTGCACAAAAAGTTATGAAATCCATTGTGGCTCACAGGAGTGTCTGTAGTATAATAATACAGTAATTGGCCAATATGTGTCAATAGTACGTAACTGTTACCTAACAAGTGCTGCACGGTGATTTAGTATTAACTGGTTAACATGACTGCACAAGAATTCACAGCAACAGTTAGCCTTAGATCAATCAGTAAATAACATGTTTTTATTTTTTAATGAATAGACTGATTTGTCTATTCTTCTGATATGTTGAAGTAACTCTGAGGACTCCCTAGGGGTCATGGACCACCAGTAGAGGACGCAGGGTATAGAAAATGGTCAATTTCAACAAAGTTATAATGCAACGGGTTCATGCCAAGCAAAACTGTGTATATACTCAGGACTGTGTGCAAATAGAGAAGAACAATGCAATGTTATGCTGGGATGGAGACTGAGGAAGTGGGACTGCAAATGTGGATAACATTGTGAGCTACAAGGAATAAAATTACAGCTTGAAAATCACTGAAAATGTCATTTAATTGGTCTTTGCTTCACTGAATATAGAAATATTATAACCCAAAGACTATGTCATCTAAAATCACTTAACATGACAACAAACATACTTAAGTCAGCCAGGCATATTGTAATTTCCTACAGGATTAGTAATATTATAAGAATGTATGATAAATGTAGTGTTAATAACCAACAAAAGTAGACAAAGACATTTTCCATAAACTAGCATGAAATCACAGTACACTAGCTATTAAGTGTGAGAATTGTGGAAACTGGGTTAAAACAATAAAGTGCCACTAACTACAATGCATTTTCTAAGTTTTCTGTCAATACAAAGTTCCTTTTGTTGGACTTTCACTTGTTGCATGTCAACTTTTCAGCAGGGCAGCCAAAGCAAAAGCCTGTGTGTAAACACTGTAGCTTGTAAAGTTACACCAAACAGGACACAGAGCAGACAGAAAGCATTACGTTACAGGGTATAAGGCTCTCTACACATTACACGCAGAGTTAGGAGACGATATATGTTTCTTTTAAAGTACATAAAGCGAGAGCCGACCGTCAGACAACAGAAAACAAAACCGCTCAAGTTACGTTAAGTTGCTGCTTGAAACTTAACGTAACCGTTAAGTTTGAAGCAACACCCACCACATCCTCCAATGTTTACTCAAACAATTCATTAAAACGCCAAGACAACATTTTTCAACTTACTCTTAAAGCAGCGAGGTCTATACTGTCCAAACTTCGAGTGGTGTTTTCTCTCGACATTGCTGTCAATTAGTTTGTCAGCGTGTTGATATTTGTTGACGAGACATGGACGGTTACAGTTTCTCCTCTACAAACTAGCGGGTTTGTCTGTTGTCGGGTTCATTCTGAAGTTTGGCTAGCAGCGTGAAGCGAGTTAGCTTCAAACACACCACTTCCGGAAACACCTTTCAAAATAATGGCCTCTACTACCGGGTCAGTGCAATATTGAAGATTTGCGGTTGTATTTCTATTTTATCGAAGAGACGAGATGAGACAACTTTTTTTTCTTTTTTTTTTTTTTTTCAAAACATAGTAATGCATTATCATCTATAACGCCTGGTTTTGAATGTTATTTGTCTATAAATATATGCTTTTAAATGCATGTTCGGAACTTCACTATAGTACATCCATGGTTTGGAAGTTGGTTAGACTTGTGAAAGTTTCGCTTCCGTTTCCGTTGAATGAGGGTTTTTGTAACGCACATTATTCATTTGTTTCTTAGTTTTTGTTTTGCCTCATGCTTAAAAATTACAATTAAACATATATGCTTAACTGTGAAATTTGCATGTCTCTTTTTACCCTAACTTCATTTTACTTGACACTTTTGAGTTTTGCTCATGAGAATTGATTTTTTTCCCCCTAAAGCCACTCAGATAACTTGACATCCAAAGACTCCAGAAAAACGATAAGGAAGAACTCTTGCTTCACTTACCCCCTAGAGATACCCTCCATAAGCAGCTAACTGAAAAAAATTGAACAAATTTAGAATTTATGCAATCTCTCTACATGTAACTCCACAAATGTGTGCTTTTAGAATAGAATAGAATATTCCTTTATTGATCCCCCATTGGGGGAAATTCCAAATGTTACAGCAGCATGAAAAAAGAAAAGTGAAATGTAACAAAGAAAATAACAATAACAAATAACAATAAATAAGTAATAAAATAAGTATGTATATAGAGGAAAATAAGGTATGTACACATAATAATAAGTAAGTAATAGAATAGTATGTACACAAAAGATGGATTAGAAAATAGTACAAAAAATTTGTTGTGCAAATTACTCTGGGATGAATTTTGGATGAAGCCAGTTTTGTTCCCATCAGCCAGTGATGCTGATGTTATAGAGTCTTATTGCAGATGGGATGAATGACCTGCGGTAGCGCTCCTTCTTACAGGGTGGATGTCTCACTCTGTTGCGGGGGGAAAGTTCAGTTCTCACTCAGAACACAGTCATCACTCTACCCTAAATATCACTGAAGGAAGCCATGCCATGAAAGTCAGTGGTAAGTAAATAATATTAAAGAATATTAATATAATTAAAAAATGATGATTCACCTTCACCTTCTTCTCCACTTAGCCGAGGTCTGGTCGCGGGACAGCTGCCTAAGCAGGAAAGCCCAGACTTCCCTCTCCCCAGCCACTTCGTCCAGCTCTTCCCGGGGGGATCCCGAGGTGTTCCCAGGCCAGCCAATGATTATTTAAGACTGAAATTAACTGACAGAAAACTGCACACACATTAGTACACATTTCTCTTACAGTAACTAACTACACTAAACACACTGCCCTGACATCCATTATCACTTAATAGCTTACCCAGAGCCCTTAGTGGACATTTTGCAGGTGATTGTCTCATAGCTATTCCAGTATCCCCATTATGAAAGGATGGATTACTGAATGGGCCTACCAGACACAGGCCCAGGGGCACAAAGTGCCTGGGTTCCCCAGAGGCTTCACCTCTGCACCTGCAAATTGTCACTCAAATTAATATGCGCTGACCAGGGAAAAGCTGAAAATTACCACAAAGGGATGCAAAGGAACTAAAAAGTCACAAAAATCACAAAATAACCTCAAAAACAGGCAAAATGACCACAAAGTGATACTGACCAAAAAAAAAAAGACACACAATTACCTCAGAGACACACATTGACCCCAAAGAGACTCAAAACAACCAGTAGGGGACACAAAATGAAAACAAAACAGAGACAAAACCAATACATGCATGACAACTAGAGAGGGACACAAACCCCACACAAATAAGAGGCAAAAACACCACAAGGTGTTGCTCCTGTGTAGTAGAGGTGGTGGGGCCTTTTGTGTACAGGGGCCCATTAGTCTAGTAATCTGCCAATGCCTTCATGTTGTAAGTCATTCATTTTACTTCATTAGCTTACTCCAGTAAGTAGCCCCCACCATATGTGTTACATTTGACCATCTTCATGTGCTGACTACTTCACTTACAGCTAGGCTATGTTTTTGTGGGACCATTTTGTTGGAATAACTGCTCATCACACAATACTCATTACCACTGTGATCCAAATTACCCTGCAAATTCAAGTAAAATTACCACATTGCTTCATGACTTACTCATTATTTTACCCATAAATAATTAACTTTACTGCACTAGTTGATAAAAACACAGGTTCTGCTGCATTTTGGTCCTGAGATTTAGCCAATTTGAGCTAGTTAATGTCATTGTTAACTGGATTGTGTAATTTAAAGGGCCAGTGTGTAGAATTTATTGTCATCTAGAGATGAGGTCACAGATTGCAATTCATTTGCAATGTCATGTCGTGGGGGTTATGACACTCAAAAGAATGTATCCACTGATTTATAGACATCTTTTATGACATTTAAGTCAATGGGATAGAGTTTGTCGGGCTCAGTGGCATCACACAATGGACTCTGGAGTTGAATTCCACTGTTTGGTCACCACCAAAATTAGCTTTAAAGTCCCATGCACTCCCTTGGGGCTTAGATCAGGCCCAGCCTTGCTTCCAATTTTTTACAGTGGGCACTAGTGGTACTGTAGCGAAATAATCCACTGCGGCCCAAGAAGCTATTCTACCACAAACCACCATTATAAACTGTTTACAGGACACCTTGACCCGCAAACAAGTTCAGTTGTGTTTCTTTAAAATTCATTTTTGATCAATGGAGGGTTTATTTTTGTAAAATCTGGATATAAAGAGCTCATTCAAGGGTAAAGAAAACACAACAATCCTCGGTTTCAGATAATTATACACTAATGAAATCCTAATTTTATATCTCTTATCTGCCAATAGATCCACCTAAATCCTACACACTGCTACTTTAAGACTATAAGCACACCCAGTGATGATAGTACCACGTAAACCTTAACATATGTCAGTCAAAGGAATATGTTGTAACAGGGTTGACTCATGTACGTTTGTTGCTGTCACAAATTGCAATGAACCAGAAATGATATTTAATGTGAGAAAACAATGGTCATTGTCAGCATAACACTTGAAAAAATCTAATTGAGGTGATGTAGCCCATCCAGCTCAATTACTTTACAGTCTATTTTTAGTTTACCTGTGTACTTAATTTTCTAAATGTGAAATACATTGAAGTGATCGAGCTTGACATTCCAGTCTCCTGACCGAACCAGTGAGTCACAGTCAGCATGGTGAAATAAGGGTCATTATGTGGTGGGACGAAGTCACTGTGTGTGTGTGTGTGTGTGTGTGTGTGTGTGTGTGTGTGTGTGTGTGTGTGTGTGTGTGTGTGTGTGTGTGTGCATTAGTGTGAGTGTAGGACAATGAGAAGCGATGGCAAATGACTCTCTTGCTCCCTCTGTATGTGTGTTTGTGTGCATAAGTGAATGTGACGAATTAAGAGTGAGAGAGGGGGGTGAGAGGATGGCTGCAAGTGTGTAGTGTGTATGCGTGTGTGTGTGTGTGTGTGTGTATGAGAGAGAGAGAGAGTGTGTGTTTGTGTCACAGTGAAGAATGGTCTCTCTGTGGTCTCACACAGTGGCTCTGTTCACACCAGGGTCAGCTGCCTACACACACACACACACACACACACACACACACACACATACACACGCGCACACACACACACACACACACACACACACACACACACACACTCACACACACTAAAACAGACATTTCTGGATTTGTATCCAACCTAAACAAGACAACATTGAGAAACAATTGAATAAAAAAATTCCAGAGTGACAGAGGCCGTTTGTCTGTCTGTCTCCATCACTCCTTTCTTTCTGTGTGTGTATGAGAGAGTATGTGTGTTTCTGTGTATTTGCAGAGATTTAAAGTATTCTGAAGAAGGTGACATTCCACTTATCTGAACCATTTCCTGAGAGCACTTGCATTCATGCACACACACATACATTCAGGAATAAACAGCAGTGTATACAGCGGTGATAAGAGTCAAATATAAGTTTCAGTTCTTCAGAATCAAAGAGAGGGGGATTTCTTATTTTGCAAGCCAAGGGAAACTTTACTTTACTCTAACTTATAGAATCTAGTTCATAGACAAAAAAGAAAATACAAACTGCAAGGGCACTCGGTGCACAGACCGCTGGCAAGGCCAAATAGTGCAGTCATCTATTTCCAAATCTGTAAACACTATAACTATAAATGAGTGGATATATTTTCTGAAGTCCTAGAATGATTTCAAAATATGGATTTGCTGAGCTGAAGCCTCATCATCTCAGCTTTGCATTTATTATGGACTCCTAAATCTGAAAATATTATACATGACATACATTTGTCAAAACCAGACAACACTTTCTTATCGTGTACATATGTACAAATATCAAATTAAAAAATTAAAGTGAAATAACAATATGAATATGGCAGACTGTTGCAGACTGAATGCTGCTTTTGAAGCATTATTGTTATTGAAAGGCATTCCTATAATATATATAGGATTATTATTATTATTATACTGTACCTATTATTATTATACTGTACCTTACTCCTTATATTGCACTCAAGTCTTGCACTGCTCTGTTTGATTTTAAACTCAACTATAGCTTTTATATTTGTCTTTTGTGTTGTATTTTTGCTTGTTATTTTTTTTCTGTGTTTTATTGTGATTTTATGTGTAAAGCACTTTGTAAAATTGGTTGTTGTTGTTGTTGTTGTTGTTGTTGTTGTTGTTGTTGTTGTTGTTGTTGTTGTTGTTGTTGTTGTTGTTGTTGTTGTTGTTATTATTATTATTATTATTATTATTATTATTATTATTATTACATTTACTGGATATATGGCACTTATTACACAGAGGCCTACTGATTTTATCTCCCAATGTTAACGTATGGGAAAAAATAATTTGTGTATCCTCCCCCTGAATTTCACCTTTAAAAATTTAAGGGGTTAATGGGTTTCCTTGGCTTATGCTACCCCGCGTTCTAACACCAGGTAGCTAAATTGTTCCAGCATGCTGAGTTACTTGACTCTTACAAGACTTGCAATGAATGACTAGATCATCAGTTCAATAGTGGATGCTAACACTGAGCTTAAGTTAAGACTTAGCTAACTGGAGATGACTCTCAGACCAAAAAGGCCCATCCCATAAAAACCTTGTCATGTCCAGTTGTTTGTCCTCCTCAACCAGACACTCAGACTTTAGATCCATCTCTCCTTGAAGAGATCTGTGAAGAGTGGTTGTAAAAGACACAAATGGTCAGAGACAGTGGTGGACTCAGACTGTCTGAAGGTCAGAGGCAAAAAATAAATAAATAAAAAGGGGCACCAGCTGCAGCTTTAAGGCCACTCTAGAGGACGATTTATCATGTTTTTTCTAGTACCATAGGACAGAGTCCTGCATTGAGTTGGGTATCTGGCAGCTGACCCACGAAAAAGGTGATTTGCAGAAAATAAGAGCCGCTTCAGTCAGCTGAGTTACTAACAGGCACATTTACTGGTCCAAAAAGGTTCATTTAGTCTCCTCTGAATCTTATCAAGACAATTCTTTTCTTATCCACACTGTAGTAATGTGGTTATTTTACCTTGACATGTTTTGATTGCTGTCTTCCTGCACTCTTTCTCAGAAGAGTCACATGGTGTTGTGATGCCTCCTGTTTTCCGACAATTTTTTGAGAATGGCTTCACAGGTGTGGGACAACATGTTTGCTCCCTTTACCTGGTTTACTGTCCTTGGGGCCCATTTCTGGATCTCAATGGCCTCTCTGATCCAGCGGCGGTGTTTGTTGCTCTCTGACTGAATGTCTTTGGCTTTTTCCCAGTCCATGATGTGGTCTTCTTTTTTGCGGTAGTCTGATATGGCTGATTTTAAAATCAGACATCTCGTGACTTATCTGAAGAAGACTGTAGGAAGACAGCAGTCACAACATGTCAAGGTAAAAAAAACAAAAAACAAACAAAACACCTCACAAATCTGTGGATAAGAAAGGAATTGGGCACATTTACTGTTGTGATGTGCTGTTCAATATTATGAAACAAAGCAAAAGAATATACATTCAAATTGTATTTTCTGAATTAACTTTGTTGTCAATTGTAATATCTACATTTCACATGTATGAAATGTCCAAAAGGATCGTTTTGAAAGTGTTAACTTACAAAATTATATGAACAGCATCTTGAGGGTAAGACCCATGCAGGACTCTGCCATAAGGTCATCCAAGACCCCCTCCCCTGCCTGAGACCATCAGTGGTCAGAGACTGGCTAGAGGTAGAACTTTAGAAGAGGTTGTGGAGAAGACCAAAACAAGCTTGTTGCAGCCATTGCAAGTGTGTGAAGGAACAGACTGGGTTAGCTGAGGTCGCCCAAGAAGCAGAACAATTTAGCATCGGGCCTGTCAATGTATTTAGCCTCTAAAGCTACACGTCCTCACATTAGATTGTAATTCTCAAGTTGTTTTTTTTTAAATCCATTTGAGAATATTTGTTCTCTCTAAGTATAAAAATTCAAAACACACAACCAGAAGCACACACACCAAGTTAACAACACATCATGCAGATCCTGCAGAGGCATGCTGAAGTGATTCTGACGGCCCGGCTGAGCACATCTCTTTATCTGTCTCTGTCTCTGTCTCTGTCTCTGTCTCTTTATCTCCCTTTTTCTCATGAAGGAGCCCCAGACTGGAGGTTTAAACTCTTATAGGCACATAAATGCATTTCCATTGGAAAAACACACACCATGTGACAGGATTCTTTTTCAGTATGCAGTATAGAGTTATTCACAAGGTCAAAATGGTCATGACATGAACCTGAACACAGACGCTGGTGATTTTATCATCTGGTCATTTTTTAAGGCACCATTAGGTAATATTTAGCGTCACTGTCAAGGAACGTGAAACAGGATCTTATACCTAGTTATCTAAGATATACATTCAGTATTTGGTAGTCATGGTAACAGTCCATAAACATGCAGGATTTTTCCCACAACTGAAAGATCAAAACTTAAGTGTGTTAACCCTTTGAAACCTGAGCAAATTGACTTCTTTCAAAAACATGGCGGGAAGGTAATGAGCAAAGTCACAAGAAATGAACCGAAAAGTACCAACAAATCAGTAAAACATTACAAGAAAATTGGCACAAGAAAAGGAAAGCAAAAGATAAACAAACAAAAACAAGGAAATTACCTGAAATTAAAATGCAAATAATTTAAAAAAATTAATAAATTCTGTAAAATATTTTAAATATATAATTCTAGTAATAATAAATATAGTTTCTGGTCATTTCCCCCTTTAAAAAATCTTGTAATATTCCTCTCTCTCTTCAATTTTTAAACATTTAATTTTCAGGTTGTTATCATCACTTTTTACAAGTTTCATGCTCATTACCTTTTCCCATGTTTTTAAGAGAATTTAATCTTTTTGCTCTGGTTTCAAAGGTTTAAAAACGTGTAAAAGGTGTCTAAAAGCAGCACAAAAAAAACCTGTTGTCCATCCCAGTTTCAAAGGGTTAAACACTACACACTACTGCTGCCACATGTATTTTGGCATTTCCTTATTAAAAGTGAATAAAACTTAATTACTGCTTGACAGAGTTCAAAATCTGTCACTCATAATCTCATTTAATACAACACTTTTTTATTTTTTCACCAGCTGACCACAAGAGAGCGCTGTTGCTCGTGTTTGCGTGTCACTTAAACGCTGTCTGACATGACTTTGATATGAGAGCAGAAACCACAGAGGTGTAAGACAGGGCTGATTTCAAATCTCTGTGAAGTCAGTCATATCAGGAAGTGGTTTCTATAGAAGTGTATGTTTAGGAGGCGACTCTGTTTGTTCTTTCTCTCTGTACATGCATTAGTCTGACCTTCCGTTCTACGAGCTACAGTTTATATAATCAGGTTGAGCTTGAGGGGATTTGCACAAAAACATGAAATTTCACACACCAAACACCATATCTGATTGTCTGTTGTATTCTGATAAGGAAACAGTGAATTCTAATGTTATTTCTGCCTGCTGAGCTGTTCTCAAGAAGAGCAGATTTTTGTCACAACAAGTTTTAAATCTGTAGTACAAACTGCCCACAGTTGTATCAGTCAGCCACAGCGCTGCTGCCTCACTTACTATAGATAACGGCTGATAAAGCGGACCGGAAGAAAAAAGAGGAGACTTTCACCGCAGAAAGACTGTAAGGATGCAAAAAAAAAAATCTCCTTGTGAATCTAATGTAACAACAATTTGAATGTAATTAAACATGCTATCAGTTCACATACAGGACATTCTTTGAAATGTATTGGTTCTCATGCAAGAGAGAGCGAGAAGATGAAAGATCCAGGTGTGAACTTTCCCCCTGCAAACCAAAATCATCTCTGAAATTCAGTCTCGTGTTTTTCAGAGGAGGAAAATACATTTCAGGAAGAGAGGATAAGATGAGTCAGTTTGGAAGTTTATCACAAAATAATAATAAATAATAATAAAAATAGAGTTTAATTCTATAATGCACATGCAAGAAACTTTTGACATGTATAATAGAAGTTAGAGACAGACCCATGGGGGAGGGGTCACATTAGGGTTAAGGAACATTAAAAAGGTATGCAGGTCTATTTTTTGTCACTTCTCTGTATTTGTTACTGTCTTTGTCATACTTTGTCTTTGTCACTGTGAACTCTTGTGAAATTTTAAGATTTTATTGACAGATTAATCACTCATCCTGCAACTGAAACCAAAATATAAATGAATGTTGTTTTTTTTGTAAAGATTATTTATTATTTTTAGCTTGGGAAAAAGGAGTGCCTTGCACGTTATGCTCAGCTGTAAGGTCTAATTAAAGCTGGACAGGGTTAGTGCCTTTACCATGTACAGTACATAAAACATATCCTACCTTTAATCACAAACAAATTTAACTCAATTATATATATTTTTTTCATTCATTATACCATAACCAAAGTATAGTACTTTTTCTTACCTGATCATGATGTTAGATGATGAGCTTAAGGTCCAGTTTGTAGGATTCAGTGGGATCTATTGGCGGAAATGGAATATTATTTTCATAAGTATGTTTTCATTTGTGTATAATAAGTTGAAATAAAGAATTGTTTTTTGTTACCTTAAAATTAGCTCTTCATATCTCCATATGGAGCCCTTCCTCCTCTATGAAGCCTGCCACGTTGCTACCATGTTTCTACAGTAGCCCAAAATGGACAAGACCAGCACTGGCTCTACAGAGAGAACCTACACACTGTTCTTTTTAGGGCCAACCAACATTTGAGAACTCATGGCAATGCTGACTCTTGTGTCCAGTGGTGTAAGGCCTCAGTGCATGCAGTTATGATGAGCCCTCGTGTATGCTAGTTATGGGCCTAAACTAGTTAGAATCTTACCGTCCCAACACATGATCAAATAGAGACTTGATAATGGATAACACCGACATACATGGTACCCTGAAATCATCATTGCATATATGTAGGCTATATGATAAAAATACCAAACAACATAAAAATCAATTTATTTAATTTGTAGCTTATGTAGAATGATCATCTATTTCATAACATATTTTGACATTTTGCAATGATCGCTATTGATTATTTAATTTTAAAAAAATGATGAAAAATATGATGGAGAAGGGTTTGCCTTTTTAAAGGAATACATAGCAAATGGCAATCTTTTCAATTCTTCTTCTCTGAACACGGGCATATCACAAAGGTCATCATCTGAATTAGTACAGTTGCTTGCTTTCTGCTTGACATATTGTTGGAGGGCCCACTCTCTATGGCCCTCCTCACCCAATGGACCCCTGTGGAAGTGCCCTGCCTACACTGTCTATATTTGCGCCCCTGGTTGGTTTGCCTCACAGCAAGTTGCACTTGAACACATTCCAAAGATTGTAACCAATAGCAAACTAGCATTTACGTTCTGTGCCTGCGTGAGAGGAAATAACTCTCCATTCCAGCAGGTGGCGGCACTCTGTATTTGTCATTCAAAGAGTTAAAGCAGAAGACCACAAGATGGATTCGATATGTTAGTTAGTCAGTTAGCACATTAAAACTCAACCAAATGTTGGCAGAACAAATGATATTCACTGTGCCCCAGTGAACAACAACACAAACTACAAACTGTTTGTTAAAGAGCTCAATGGTAAAAACAACAACAAAAAAACATCTAATTTAACAAGTTTGTTTCAGTCTGTTTTCTTTACTCACTTCTGTTTCCCTTCTTTTGCGCTGAGCTGAACTACAAATAGGAGTGATTACTCTCACTGATGGGCTCCACTGTCTCTGACCCACATTCAACATGCTGAATTGGGCAAAAATAACTCACTGACAAGGACCAACTTGTGCCAACAGTACAGGACACACTGCAAAAACTAGGGCGACATTGCTTAATTTCTAATTGCAAATACTCTATAAGCCAATCAGCTTAGTTTCCAGTTTAGTAGGTGCACCTCTCTAAAACAACTGATTCATAATCCTGCAATAAATGCTACTTTAATGAAGGTTTTAATGCTCAGGCTAACTCATCTTTAACAACGGGGATACTACATTTTAGAAACACTTCTCAGTAGTGCAACTCAACAGCACCACAAACTGCAGCCGCCAAAATTACAGTAAATTGAATGAATTTCATGTCCTCTTAAACAGTTTCAACAAAACTTTTTACATTCAGAGTGCACTTTTAGTCAGTTTTGTTTAAGCCTACATGCAAAGATATATTTGCATATACTAGACAGCTGGCTAAAAATATATTGAAAACATTAATTGTATTCTATTTCTAGAAATATTTCAAAGAGAAATACTGTAGATTCTCCACAGAACACTAAGTCAGTGTACAGCATGTAAATGTTTTTAGTTGAAACCTTCATGAGAAACCAGAGCGGTTTATTGCACATCATGTATGGAAACTATTTTTTTGTTTAAAATAATGACATTGTGCTTGCTTACGTCATACTCAGTGATGCAAGCATGTTCCATATGTTTGCTGGTGAATTTTCTGCTACTCTTGACAGTTCAGATTGTTCCACGCGTACAACTATGGCTCTGCAGCAGGCTGCGTGAACCGTCTTAACTTTGTGGTTGTGTATCTTTCAGTTCACCTCACCTTGCAGCTGTAGTGTAAGGTCAACCTCTTCCTCTTGTATGTGATCTTTCTGTGATGAGAGTCAGTTGTGCACATTTGGTGCTAATCAGAAATAAAAAAATATCATCAAAGAGTAACTTGTGATGGAAACAGAGTGGTGTTATACCTGCTGCACCATCATGATGATAGGTATGAGGGTAAAAAAGTCATTGTTTTTGTGTGGCGCAGTCAGAAGTCTGATATACTCGCCATACGTCTGACAGCTTCATTGAGTTCTTCAGTATTGTTGTAATGACAGTGGTCCAGTAACAGTGGCTTCTCCTGGAAGGTATTGATGCCCTAAACAAAACACCACGAGGAGGATCTGTCAGAGGGATTCCCAAATGCCCCATACACAGCCCCACATACACATCTTCAATGTAAACAGCTTTAACGTGTGCTGATGCCGCCACTATCTTTCCGGGTAAATCCAGTGAGAACACGTAGCCCAGACCCATGGCATATGGAGGGTATGTAGGCTCAGGGAAAGCAGAAACCGGCATAAACCATTTTGAGGTAGGGTCTCTATGAACAGCGGCGCCTCTCATCACCATCCCTGTCATGTAGAGATGTCGGGGGGCTTTCAAAAGCATGTCCACCAGGTTGTGGACATTGAGGAACATGTCTGAGTCAACCTTCATGGCGTAGGAGGTTTTGGGGCAATGGGAGCCGAGCCATTCGAACATGAGCATGGTTTTAATGGTGAGATTGTTGTAGCTGTCCAAGAAGTCACTCTGGAGAATGTCATGATATCTTTGGCTTTCTTGTAACACCTGCAGCAGGGAAGATTGGACACTGAGTTTAAAGCAGCACTGAACTGACTTCTTGGTCACCAAGGCAGCAGAAACAAACTAGCAACCAGTTGCTCATTTCAACATCCAGCAGATACGAAGCAACATTAGCAATTCATTGGGGGTTGTGTTTCTGGTGACCTGGCCAATGTAAGTCAAATATTTATTCTCCTTGGCTCATTAGCATTTACTATCTAGATGCTAATGTTGTCTGCCAGTTGTGTCTGATCAGGTACAGTGGGATTATCAGAGCATTTACACCAAAAAGAGCTGCCTCCTGCTGCACAGACAGGTTTCATGAGAAGTGTTAAAACTCAACCAAAGTCACTGGCTGTAAAAACCAAAATGAAATCTGAAAGACACTAAAAAGCATGAATCATCTCTTTCCAAAGTCGTCAATAATCGCCGTTTTTGCAATGATTTTGGTGTAAGATCCAGACGCCAAAAGTCACCCCTCACAGCTGTATGATTCGCTGCTGGGTGGACAAAAAATTTGATTAGTGCAGCTTTAATGTGTATATTGCCTTAAGAGACAGTGCAGAAAGTTATCTAACTCTTTATTATTGTCCTCATGCTGCAGCATAAACAGACACCAGTTTAATCAGCTCTTAATCTTACCCGTAACGCAAAAGCTCTCTTTTGTACGGCTGCAGCAATAAACTGGCATCTCAACCTCCTTTGTTTTCTCTGCTCTGATTACTCTGTGAGTTTTACATTCTCTGAAGCATCTGCTGAAGCTCATTCATGTTGGATTATTCATTTTGCAAACAGCAAGAACAGAAATGCGCTTGGATTTCCCCCCAATGAACCCCTGGAATGTTTTTCCCCTCTTCTGTTTATGTTTTTTTTTTTTAAATGATGAATGGTTTAAATGGATCGAGAAAGAGAATTCAGTAACAATGAGTCACTCACTTGTTTCTTGAAGGCTCCAGTCCCATCTTCCTCTTTGGACAGTCCCAGCAGGAAGTAATGTCTGACCACTTGGCCCAGCACTGTTGTTTCTTTGCCCCACGTGTTGCGGATTGCGTCACGGGCCTCTCGGTTGTGGGGTGAGACTGGGATCATAAGAACCAAGAACGGGCTTTCCTGCCAACATCGATGGGGTTCGTCCAATATGAAACGGTACTGGCGAGGGTATGCCACAAAGTACGGGGAAGGTGGTGAAGGGTCATCTATTGAGATCTGGGCAAGCAGAGGAGGTTAGTGTCCTTTGAGTGTTACAATTCAATAGTACAGGAGTTGTTTTTATGTTGTCTTTTAATCTTGTGAAACCTGGATTGACCTCACTAGGATAAGACTAGAAATTTTAATTAAATTATTGAAAAAATATTCGATATCTTAAATAATTTTAGTACTTTTTTCAGGTCATTACCTTGTTTGTTTGGGTTTCTTTTACTTTTCTATTTGTTTTTGCAAAATTACAGGTTATTTTCTTGATTTTGTTTCACAAATTTCTTACCAATATTTTGGTTCATCTCTTATAAAGTTAATCATTGCCTTCTTTTTTTCCCCCAAAAAAGTCTCAGGCCAATTTGCTCAGGTTTCAAAGGGTTACCATTCTAATATTAGCTTTACATTAAGATAGGAGAAAATCTCCTGTATTGGGTGGTTAGTACACTAAAGAGCAACTGATTAGCATTTATGCATAATTAAATAACTCTAAGTCTCATTTTCCAGGATGAATTTAAATAGCTGAAATTTGACATGAAACTTATCCGATTTGACAAGTAAGTATTGCTTGACTCAAACAGATTTTTATGGTAACAGGAGTGTTAAGAAACATGTTACTGCTGATGACTCATCAAGATGACATTTCTTATGTTCAGATAAACAGAGCCTTTTCTTTGCCTTGGTCACTGTTACAGCTGCTTTTGTTTCAAGATGACACTAAATATACTTACAGTGTTGTCTGAAGTAGTCATATTGTTGTAGGATTTGCCTGACCATGAGCGTGTAGTCCACAAGTTCAAAGGCCGTAAGACTTTGCTGTTCAAATTGTAGATAGTTAACATTCCCATGATGAGGCACAGAATCAAAATACCTCTTGCTCTTGTCCGGGGAGTCTTTTCACTGCCAAAACAAGAATGAGAATTGATATCTTTAATGACTTTTAACTACACCTCTAAAGCACTTTACTATCCATTACTGGATTGGACCCAGGAAGCACTTTGCCTCTTCCTTGACCAGTAGTGTGGCTGTTCCTCATTAGCTGTGATTAATGAGTAAGAGTTTAGAGCAAAGGAAGGAGTCTCCATTAAGATCTGCATCCATCAGAAACAACTGCAACTAAGAGCTGCGCTGGGCTAACTGCCAGCACCACAACATTTGTAGAAAAGAGTGTGATGTATGTTAACACATTGGTGTTTAGCCTTCCATATTAAACATGCTTTACAAGCCTCTCTATAAACTGTGGACATATTCTATTAATGTAGCCTTCAAGGAACATTTACGGCAATCGATCGACAGATTCGAGAAGCTCCACAACCACATAACCTCCAGGCTGACTGTGAAACCCTTACAACTGTCAGCATTTCAATCCAGATGGAAATCATACTTAAAACCTTTTTTTTGGTAAAAGGTACAAACTGTTACTAAACCTGTGTTTTTAAGTTGCTCCACAAGCATTGATTAAATCCACCCAAGACTAATCTCAGTTCATTTAAGTTAGATATTTTACTTTACTTTACTTTTTCAATGAAAAACAACCCCCAAGAAACAAAAAAACAAACCTCTTTTGGAACTCTTCCACTGGCAATTTTGGCCATGTGAAGTCAAATCATGCTGCACCAACGTGCATTTCCTATTTTCAGTTTAAAAATGCTGAACAGCGCCACAGATGGACATTTTCTAGAGTAGGGCCAAAAGGGCACCCAACAGCCTCAAGCAGAAGCAATGACATTTTGCCATCCAAAGCCAACCCCCGAGGACCAGTTCTTCTCCTTAAACAAGCGTGTCTGGAGACTCTACTCACTGCTGTCCGTGCAGGAGACCAGAGAGACAGATGTTTTTAAAAGTCCCTTGTGTTGAGCATTCAGTACTAGTTTAGTTTTTCTCCTGCATCCCTGTTTTTGCTTCAAATATCTGCTTTACAGTTTCATGTTTGCTCTCAGCTGTACAGGTTAAGTTACTGCTGATGAAAACTCAACATTTCCTTATTACAACATTATTAATACAAGTTCTATTTTGAAATTAATTTTCCAGTGCAATGCTTACTATCCTGTCACATGTTGGTCACGCTCTGCTGCTGAGTTTGTGGTGAGTCTCTCAACAGAAGAGTATGTACAAGAGTCCGTTTCACTGGTATGCAAACAATAATTTCTGTTCCATATTTATTAAAACTGAATGCATTGATTCTCACACATAATAATTCAGGAATATGCACATGTGGAATAAAACAATTAATGGAAATATCAATCTACACCTTTAGCTCAAATATCTCATTTCACCCCAACATGGTGTGGTCTTTTGCGTGCATCATTCAAAGAAGTACATGTTTTAAAAAAATACATGTAGCATGTACATGTCCATGTGTGTTACCTGAGGATTCACATGAGAACTTTGTGCCTTTTATCTGAGTCAGTGATGATAAAGTGTTTGATAAATCATGTCATTCTGCATAATTGCACAGATTCAACTTGGGAAAATTATTTTTTAATTTTTTTTTACCATTAATGTAATGTAATAAATAGAAAATGAAAACACGAATATAGCAAAAGTAAATATCACAGAAACCATGTCTGGTTCAGACAAGACACTGTATGTTAAAATAAGTCATTAGAAGTGCTGATATTCCGATTTTTTTATTATTATTTGCCTGTTTCTGTTGTTGAAACCAGAACAAAAGGATTTTGATGGTATTATTCACTATGAGCAACAATTAAGCTCACTTTTCTTGTTGAATCCTTTATTAAAGATAATAGCCATAAAGTTAAACACAATATATAAGGCATTAGTTTAAATGTTTGATGGGAATGTAATCCCTTCCGCAATTATTCGGACTGATCCATTTAAATAATAGCCAGAAAAGATTTCTTGCAGAAGTCTTCATATTTAAGAGGCACATTAAATCCTGGACTTTATTTTCTGATCCTTTAGAGTCAATAGATTTGAAATAAACTGATATAAAATCTGCACTCACCATTTGGAAACAGAGCTCTCCATCATTCTCAAAAGGCAGAGAAATATTTCCGTTCAGACAGATGCAGCGAGCTAGCAGACAGTCAGCACTAAGAAATGAGGATGTTGCTGTACTGTAGATGTATTGCTATCCACATACATTGTGGTTTGTGGTGGGGTGTCAGACATACTCCTAGGGCCTTTTTCTCCGCAAACACAGGCAGCACAATACTCTGAGAAAAAGAAAAAAAAAATCATGCAACGACATAGGTAAAAAAAAGGAATAATATGACAGCTCTTGTTGATTATGCCTTATAATAGTGCTGAATGTGATGAGTGTACACATGGTCAACATGAATAAACATGCTTTGTGATAATTTTGAGAAATTACTGTTACATTGTTTCATTTATCAGAAAACACCACAAACCAACAACACAATTTCTGCAATTGTATTTTTTAACTAATGGTCAACTCAGTTTTTATAAGTTTGCATTTAATATAACTCAGCTGAAACATTATCTGTTTTTTAACAGACACAATATTACCTTAAAATGGTTTATAAACCTCGGTATGTACCTCACTTTAATGTATCAAAGACTGATTTATTGGAAAATGTCGATCAAATAAAGGCTAAAAAAAAATCATTTACATTTATGCCTATATGAGTCACATGATCCATTCCACACTATCATTACTTCAACAACTATTATGACAATATGTTTTTGGTATGTAACATAACAAAAAATAGTGTGGTAAAGGATAAATAATATCACAAAAATTGACTTACATGCTGTAGATTTCCAACCTGTGAAAAGAATGTGAGGGTTAGTGAGAAGGTTTCCACAGTGAAGTTGAAAGTGAAGAGTGTGCGGCTGACTATGAACATGGTGGATGACACAGGCACAGTTGCTTTCTTATAGCTAAAAGAGCTTAAACTAACTTCCTTGTCCCAAACAACCTTGTTCCTCTACTATTTGGCAGTGTTTTGGTGTAGTAAAGTACAGGTAATTCAACTAGTTTATTTACATTATACACTAGCTTGCTAGGTGTTCAACTCATTCATATTTTTATGGTCATTTAAGTAGTTAAATTACTTTTTTTGTAGCCTAACTACTGAAACTACAACCAATTCCGGGCCATAAAAGTAAAGACATTATTTATTTTTATTTTGCCATTTTTTCTCTACTCTAATCAAACCCCAATATACCTAAAGTAGTCAGAGGTATTGAATCTTGCTATTTATTCCTGAAAGTGGAAAGAAATTGTTGCATGCCACTTTAGAAATTACCTGGTGAACTTGGCAATTCTGCCTGGTGCAATCCCCGCATCTGAAGTCTAGTTTCTGGTTAACATCCTCCACCTCCTTATGAATAGTGGAGTATTTCTTTAATTGGTTTATGTATGACTTGTGAACAAGTGGTCGCCTTTTACGATAAACTTTATAGAGTGGTGCAGAAATGAGTCCTAAAACCCAGGTATGAGATCCTCCTGGTCTCTGTGTCTCAGAGTCAGTGGGTTTTTGGTTAGAAGTCTGAAATAAGTCTGTGGTTAAGACAAGCTGAAGAGACTTTCAAATTGTCTTCTACAACATAAAATAACTCAGTAGTTAGCCCACTTGTGGACTTTGAAGCTTTTAGGTCACGTCGAGGCGGCTTTACAGCCTTGTTGTGGTGGCAACGTTAAGTTGTGACTGTAGTGTACTTCGTTAATAGACAAATGGCAGCTTTTTACCTCTGTTGATTGAAAAAATCAACAAAAAATCCTAAAAGTGGTGTTCATTGGTGAAGATTATCTTGCTGAACAAAATGTGTAAGTGTAATAAATATTTGTTTACCACAGAGCTTATTTTCTTATATGATCTAAACTCCAATGGAAAAATCCCACAGACTTTTTTAAGGAGGGAATCAGGGCAAAGCTAACTTCTGCTTCAGCCTACAGACAATATCATGTCTGGGGTATGCGACTAATTGCCATTTTAATTGCTGGCATTTAAGCTTTTATGTAGCTTGGTCAAACAAACTCAATACTTCCATGTTGCTTTCCTGCTGTATAACTTCTTCCAGTGTAAAGTACCTTCACCAACACTGCTACCTGGACTACAAACAGACTACAAATGGAAACCAGAATGCTTTCAATACCAAAATCTCAGAGGAGGTTTGCCTTAGCAAGCAATGGTGAACTAGAGTGAGTTAACTTTTTACAGCATCTGGTATCAGTCTGTGTAATGGAAATACCTGGTTCATGCAGGGTCCAACTCTTTGCTTTGATTGTTGATGGTGGGGTTACACATTGGGAATTTTTTTAGGGGACTTTTTTCTTATCACAGTCATTTTTGACATCAAAGTGATATCTACTACAGCATTACTGATAAGATAAAATATATGCCATTCTCTAGTAGCTTCAGCTGTGTGTGGTTTATAGGTAACATGTTAGTGACTCACTGGATGTAAAGTTATGTGGAGAGAGCTTTGGTTATAAAACTCTTCTAAAGCTGTTGAAACATCTATCCAATCGCCAGTGTATTAGGGACTTTCCATGTAAGTATGTCATCTCTTGTACTGCTGGCTTTGTTTTTCTTCCTGTTGACATTTCACAACTTCAAATATACGTGGCTGAAAGCTACATATAGGCAGTAGTACATGCATCAGGTGAATTTTTTTGTTTGTTTGTTATACTGCATAGTAGTTTGACATGTAATTACAGCATGTTCTTTTTATGCACTAAGATTAAGAAATTTGAAACTGCAGTAAAAAGAATAAACTGTAATACTAACAAAGTAGCTAAGGAATTCTGGAGGAAGAACACATACTCCTAAAGCCCTGTCTTCTACCTACTGTAGGCCTAAAAATTAACCAACAGCAGTTATGTTTTGGCCAGTCAACACCTTTGGTTTTGACTGAAATATTCAACATGTTCTCATCCCAAGTCATCGCATGTTGCCGTTTTGCAGTGGACTTCCACGTCTACATATTATGTTTTAGGTATTCTTCTATGTCTGCTGTTTATGTTGCGGGTGCTACTGTGATGTCAACACAAGCACATGGCAACTAACGCTGGAATGTCAACAAACATGCTGGCACAGATTTACGTTTAGGTAAAAAGAGTACGTGTTAAGGTGCAGAAAAAACTCCAGATCCATGGTCAGCCTAGTTATATAAGCCCCTGAACTGCATGTACCCACCCTCCATTGCAAATTTTTATTTTACATCCCAACATATTCTCTGGGCAGTATTTACCTTACCTTACCTGAATGTAAAATATTACATGAGAGGAAAGTGCACTTTCAGGGTGAAATACTCCAACTCAGCACATTGTTTCCTGACTGCCGTGTGAATATAACAGAGCCAGACAGCTGACCAGACTGTCAAATGACGTGCCAAATCAAGCCTTCACCACAACCCTACACATCAAGTGAAACGGTTAGTGGCTGTGAAAATTCAGCAGAAATGAAACCGATCAATCACCAGCACAAAAGTACTAATGTGTGTTGGAATGTAAATGACAGTGCACACACAACATCTGTGAGACCTGCAGCTATGAACTTGTGAACTCTCTTGTGGTTACTGTCTTTACTTCCTGAAATGCTTTTATTTAACTCAGACGAATGTGGTAATTCCAGACAGACACCACACACACAATGCTGAGCTATTTGTTTTTTGCTACATACATTTATTTTTCTGTGGGATTTGCATTGGAATCACTAATTCAAAGAGTTTATAGAACCAGGTAACCAGGGTAAAGTCATTGCCACGATGTTACTGTATTATTTATTTATAATAATTTGGAAAGACATAATTGTCCTCTGGATATCTTGTTGGGCACATGGCCACAACTGTGTAATGTATACAATAAATCAAATAAATAAATCAACTTTTAAATCAGTGTAATATTTTAGAAATAATGTTTTTAGCTTGCCTAAAATTCTGTAACATCCTAAAGTCAGCTACTGTTAATGCCTATATTTTAAATGTCTTCTTTAATTGTTTTTTATTTACTGCAGCCTTTGGCAATCCCAGCTCTATAAAGCTCAATTCCTATTCAGCTCACTGTACATCAGCTCACTTAGCTCAGATTAGCCCAGCAGAGTGTGAAACTGGTTTTGGTTTGTAACAGCCTGAGTCTATTTCCTCTGATCTGAGCAGAAGGTTTCACAATGCCATCAATACAAGCAGCAGAATTATTAGGGAACCCAAAATGACTGTGGGAAGAGTAAGTGGGCTTGCTGTCGGGCAACTGTTGAAGAGAAGGAGTGTGGGAGGAGCAGGACACAGGTAGGGAGCGGACAGTGGAAGAAATGATGAGGAAACAGTTTTAAGAATCGGGAAAAAAATTGAAATCATACAAGAGGAATGTAGGAAATAAGTAGAAGAAAGAAGAAATAACAGTTGCGTCAGACGACAGGCATCCAAGATGTATAAAACAACTCATATAATTTTTATTTGCTCTCAGTTAAATTATTTCAACCAATATATCCAAAGAATAGTCAAAGAAATGAGCAGAAATCAAAAGACAACCACTATACTGTATATTGCCATCGAATATAACAACTCAAATAATTAATAATTGTATCAAACAATCTCAAATATCCAGAATTCATTGGTTCTAATAAGACAATGACAGTACCTTTGTGTAAATTCAAAACATTATTCACTTTGCTTAAATATTATGGTAATAATCTTGGTTTCTTAAAGCTCACAAAGAAGAATGTGGTCTGGTTCTGCTTGGAGTTCGGCTCTGTATGCAGTGAAACCCCCTGTGGATGACTGGTAGTGGTCTCGATTCCAGAGTGACAGGTTCAAAACATCAGTCCGTTAGCAGGGTTGTACTGCTGTGAGCATCCATCCGTCCATCCTTCCATTCGTCCATCCATCTATCCATCAAGGACAAATTTTAATTTCATTTTTTAAACTTCAAAAAATGACTAATAAATCTACCTTGTACCTTGTCCGTCCACCCATCCATCCATCCATCCATCCATCCATCCATCCATCCATCCACTGATGAATAGAGGAGCAGAATGAAAGCAAGAAGAGGCTCTGGGTCTCACACACAATGTGGGGGTGAACAGAAATTGTAGGAACAAATCACTGCCATGAATAGTTCTATGCATAAGTTATGGAAGCTGTACAGAGATTATTGTAACAAACATTAAAAACAAATCCTGGTGAAAATGCTCACCGACCGTCTAAAGCATAAAATTCTTAAATTAAACAAAAGAAAATTAGAATGTTTTTGGAGGGACACCTCCTTTTTTCCCTTTTTCAGTTTTTATCATCACTTCATGGCCGGACAGAAAACAAACATACCGTATCAACATAAGACGTTTAACCTCCTCCATATTAAAGAGGCTGCGAGAAATGATTGTGTCATTTACTCTTTTATCTATATTTATTTGATTATTATTATTATTTTTTTTATCTAAATGGGTGGTCATGCAAATAGAAAAAGCCAAGTCCCTTATGCTTTTAACTTGGTGGTAAAAGTTGGCAGGTCACCTCTTGGCCAATTCACCCCTTGATGACTTGACTAGTTGCTGATTACTGGGTTACAAGGTGAGCTGGCTGGTTTGCAGTCTCTTGGTGCCTTTTAGCTCAAGAAGTAACAAGCCTTTCAGTCAGCTAGTCTTAACAACTAGCTACATTTTTCCCTATACACCAGCTAACTGTGCCTTCTCAGTATATGTTTAGCAATTGCTTTACACTTCTTATCTTAACAGTCTGGCTGGAGTCCATTTCTTTTAGGTCAACCTTTTCTAAGAACCAAACCAGGTAGCTAGCTAGCTGGCTAGGAATTGTGTTTCAAGAGGTTGACTTGTTGTTTTAAGGTGGACTGGTATTCCAAAAATCATTGCTTGAAGTCTGCCTCATTCACTGACAAGCCACCAAGTCAACAGGTAGATGGATAAACTGACAACTCAGCTAGGTAGAAGACTGACAGGCATTCCGATATTATGCTACTTTTGTTTGTCAATCGATCGATATTTCCTAGTAGTTAAGCAGCTGAGGAATCAAACTGTTTTCCAGCTACACAGCTGGTGTGTGACCAGACCGCAGTCAAGATAACGCTTTTCTGTGCTCTGACGTCCAACTTTGTCGCCTACCTGTCACTGTTTAGGTATCTCAGACCTTTTCATTGACTTTTCCAGTTCATCACATAACCATGTCTGTAACCATCTCCAAACTCTCTGCACCAGTCACGTGTTCATGACCAGTCGTGTTGTATCATAGTGCTCCTTTCCAATGGTCACGGCCACACAGCTTAGATACCAGTTTGTAAATCTGAATCCATTCCTCTGTAAGCAGTCTGCAGCCAGTAAATCCAACCATTGTGAATCCAAGGCTTATACAGTCTGTAAGCAGTCCTTTGTTCACAGCGTGGGATAAAGAGGCCCCAAAACTAGTCTGCAGGCAGTCCTTAAGCAGTCCATTCCAAAAACTAAGGCTGTACACAGTCCAAAAACCCAATAAAAACCAGTCGACCAACCAGTCTACCCCATTTCCAAAGCCAGTGTAAAAGCAGTTTGTGAACCGGTCTGTAATCCAGTACCAGTTGAGGAGTCCCTCTACCAGATGTCAGAGCTTAGTTCTCTGCTGGTTAGTGGTACGAAGGTGCTGTTCAGGTGGAGTTCTGGTTTCTTCCCAAGCGTACTGCTCTGAGGCACCTGGAATAAACAGCGCAACAGGGATCAGCAAACCAAACCACGACTCCAAGCAAAAATCTACAATTGAAAAGAGCAAACATTAAACATATACACACTACTACTGCATGCCAACAGTGCACCATGCCTCAGATATGACAACCATACTTCATAATACAGCTATTTCCCAGTCTGTTAAAATAAATACATATTTTAGGTTGGATAATGTGAAGATACTTTTTTCTTTCTACTTTCTCTTTTATCCAAACAGACCTCTTGTTCCCCAGTGAACTGCTCTGAACCCCTGGGGAGAAAAGAGGGGTTTTATTTTTAATGTGATAAAACTACATGCACAAAAACAACAGCATGGCAATTCAAGAAAAGGATACATTGTGTAGATGTTGGATGCTAGAAACTATCCAAGAACAGCAACCAGACAAGTGGTTCTG
This sequence comes from Plectropomus leopardus, assembly GCF_026936395.1. Taxonomy (NCBI): domain Eukaryota; kingdom Metazoa; phylum Chordata; class Actinopteri; order Perciformes; family Serranidae; genus Plectropomus; species Plectropomus leopardus. The sequence goes on along the minus strand of NC_142183.1, from coordinate 32,226,433 downwards.
TCTTTTCTCCCACCTGTCCATTCAGCAGTGTCATGGGGATGTTGCAATAGACGTGGCGCCCCCCGGGGCCCAGAGTGGAGAACTGCACGGTGGAGGGAGGTGGGAGGGGAGGCGACAGGGAGGAAGGCTGTGGGGGAAGCTGGAACTCGTAGCTGCGGCAGAAATGCCTCATTTGGGCTGCCGTGGCAGTGTGCCCGCCTCCAAGTGGCAATGTCATCTGGTTGTAGTCGGGGATCTCCGTCGCCAAAGCAACCTGTAGTGAGATACAATGACTTTCTGTTAACTTTTAGCACTAAAAATATTATTTAGTATTATTTATTTATCAATACATGAGGCAATTAAACTTTATAAGTTATCAATGCCCACATTGTGAAGAGATTTTCACGTTTAACATGAACTGAGAAAAAAAAGCCAAAACTGGATTTCTTTCAAACCCCTGCTAATTATACATCAAAACAGGCTTAAAACCTGTAGTTTTTTGTGTTTTTGTGTGTTTTTTCTTCATTTAAATACACAACAGCTGGATAATTAATGTGATATTAGGAAAAAAAAGCCCCTTGAAAAGAAATTGATCCTTTGAAAGATGCCCTTTATAAAAAAAATAACAATTTATCATTTATTGAACTATACTGACTCATTATGTATTTATATTTACATTTATTTACATACTCATATTTATTTACTCATTTCTTCATTTCAAAATGTATTTCATAGGCATTATTAATTATTTATTTGTTTTAACATTAACTTAAATTGCAGTGGAGGGATTCATGCACTTATGAAAACTTTATTTAAAGTTTATGTCAAAATAAAGAGAGAAAGAGAAAGAGAGAGAGAGAGAAAGAGAGAGAGAGAGAAAGGGAGAGAGAGAGAGAGAGAGATGAAAAGTGATGTGAATTATAATGAATTATAAGTGAATTATATGCCAATACTAAATTAATTTCACACTTTAAAGGCACAGCAATTGCTCTGTCAACAAATATAGGTCAGAAAAAACATTTGCCTGATTTAATGTGACTTCCTTTAAGAACCACACCCACTTCTGGTCTTCAGTGTGAATCCAGATGCAGACAGATAATGACGTCTCTGTACACCTTTATTAAAATGTAGTTGAATCAACACACTTTTAAATTAGACAACCTATGTGTATCATTGTTCCAAATTCACTTTGAATTACATGCCCCTCGCCTGCATAAATGCCTTTTTTTTTCCGGATACACAGTTGGTGAGTGGGCTATTTTTGGTGGGGTGGGGGTGTTTTCAGATTGGCTGCCAACCTGTTATAAAACCTCTGCTGCATACAGCATGGGGAAACACATCTTTTCAACAAACAACAAAAACACGCTCATGTTTTACAGCTTCAAAATAGGTTATTTAGAGTATTACACTAGATTATGTAAATGAATCTAATTCCATGTCCATGAGTTTCTGTGAAAGCCTGACCTATAAATTCCAAGATGTGTGTGTAGTACTGTGTGTGTACATCTGTGTTTTTGCATGAGTGCGTGTCTTACACATAAAAAAATTGTACACTGGGCTCGTCATTACCACCTGACACCAACGAATGAGAAAACAAGGAGCCGAAGTTAAAACATCACTTTAAAGTAATGCACATGCAACAGCTGACCTGATGGTGTCCATGGCGACTCTCATTAGGGGGCGCCAAGGAGGCAGAGGTGGTTGTCATGGCAATGGTGGAGACTGTGGTCTGTAAGTCACCAAAGAGGCCCTGTTCACCAGAGTCCATCACCTGTTACCATAGAAACACAGTTACATAGCTTGTGCAGATTTATACAAATACAATAAATACTAAAGAAATAAATATAATAAGAAACAAATATAATAGTCTTCAAGGTGATGTAGAAATGATCACAGTGATAGGAACTATACTAGGATACAAGGATTAGGCCAACTCATAAGACTTATGATATTCTGTTTTTCTCATTAACATTGAATTAATTCTACTAAAAAGTGTCGTCTTTCTAGCTAAAGCCTGATCTATCTTATTGTTGTCCAAAAACCATTAAAACCAAAATTTTTCACTGGGTAACATGGTTCTGCAAGTACTCACTACTGCATCAAATGTTAATTAATCTGTAACTGAAAATAGATCCCAACAAAAACACAATTTACTGTTTGAGTAACATTGGATAAAAACTAAACAGCCCGGAATTAAGAAATTATTTGAACTATAGTTTTATTTTTTTTCAGTAGGTTTTTTGGATATAGACAGTTAAAAACTCTTAAGAGACAGCCAAAGGGCCTGTGTCCGCACTGTTTTTTCTTTGTGCCACCATCTTTTTTCAATTGTTCCCAATGAGGAGAGAGTGAATGCAGCTGCATGAGACCGCCTGAAGAAAAAGCTCCATGCCGACCATCTTTTATCGAGTGTTTCTGGTTGAAAATCTCTGATCTTTTTAGAAAGGAGCTGCTATTGTCACAGCTGCTACTTTAGTTACTGTCTATCCTGAACAGTTTGATGTCAGCCGGGGAGGGGAGGGGAAGGTTAAACAAAAGGTTAACTTTTCCATATCAATACCTGCAAAAAATGTTACACATATAGGCACATATGGATGAGATGCGGCTATGTATGGATGATTTATTATTACATCCTGCACAAAAACTATATAAATTTGATCACAAAAAAAACCCCAACTATTTTGTTTAAGTTTATTTTGTTGCATTTATGTATTTAGGACATTTAACAGTGGCCATGTTCAAATTATCTAGGACAGGTGGACAAAGGTCACATGGATTTAGGCAGTCCATAAAATGTCATCCTCCATGGTTTTGGTGGTGTCGAGGGGTGAAAACACACCTGATTGCCATTCAGCGTGAGTCGCCAAACATGATGGATGGCTTGAATTCTTCAGAGTTCTTGTGCAATTTTTCAAGAAGTTAGGAAGTGTGTTCCTTGGCCCATAAATTGAAGAAGTACTTTACCTCTTCTTGGCTATATTGTGTTACACCAAGCTTTCCAAGCATGAATAACTGCAGACCATAAGATGTCAATGTCTATACAGCCACTAAAACTCACAAAGCCCTGAAAGCTGGGGTCGTTTTATGTGCGGTGATTCTTTGGTGCTCTAAGTTACAGTGGCACTGTTCTCAGCCGGACTAATGAAGAAGTAAAGGAGTAAACATCACAATATTTCACTGAAGGACATTAAGAAGAAACTTTCCCATCTATTTTACTTATGGTCAAAAATTAAAATGCAACACTTTTGTTTTTGCTCCCATTTTTCACTGGTTTAAGATAAAGTTCTAAGATTTTTGAATTTCAATCCAAATTTTAATCCATGCACCTGACAGGTGTGGCATATCAAGATGCTGATTAACCCTCTGAAACCTGGATGGATTCTTATTCTTGTGTGCGTCCAGACACCTTTCACAAGCTGTTTGACCCTTTATAACCTGAGCAAATTGTTTTTATTCTTTTGATAAAAACAACTTGACAAGAAATGTCCAATAAATTGTAAGAAATCAGTAAACTGTGACGAAGAAAATGACCTAAAAATAGTTTTAAAAAAAGAGATTTTTTTTCAAAAAACAGGGAAAAAAAAGTCCCAAAAAATATATTTAAGTAATAAGAGTAATTGTATAATTAAAATGTTGTTAAAGAAAAAAATGTATTTCAGCACTTTTTTTAAAAAAAGGTCATATTCTTCTGTATTTGTGTTCCTTTTTTGCATATTTTTAGGTAATTTTCTTGTAACTTTTTTTAGATTTGTTTTCTCATTTTTGGAACATGTTTTAGGTTGCTCATTGCCATCTGCCCAGGTATTTGAAAGAAAAAAACATTTTTTTCAGGTTTTAAAGTGTTAAAGCTTTGTTACTATGGAGGTGTTCCTCAGGATGGTCACAATAAGGGAGCCCTCTAAAATGCTCGGTTTCATTCTGGAAGAAAAGACATTTATTGGGATTTAACAGACTTTTTTTTGTCACCTCCAGAAGCACACCTGTGTAGTAACGATGTTATTAATACAGCATCCTTATATGCCACACCTGTGAGGTGGCTCAATTATCTTGGAAAAGGAAAAATGCTCACTAATACAGATTTGAACAAATTTGCGACCAAAATTTGAGATAAATTATTCTATTCTGTGCATAAAAAAAGTCTTCGATCTTTAACATAAACGGGTGAAAATTGGGAGCAAAAACAAGAGTGCTGTGTTTGATTTTTTTGTTCAGAGCAGTTCACTCAACATTTTGTCTCTCAATCATTATTCTGCAGGGCCGAGCAGCAGGGGAACATCTCTTTGCTAATCAGGGCATACACCACCCGAGGTGTTAACACATGGTAAACATGTACACTTTTTTTCCCGTTGTGATTCCAATTTTCATACATTACCTGTATTTAGCAGACATTTCAAAGGCCATCTGTTTGCTGTGAGTGTACGTGCCGCAGGGGAGTGCAAGGAAATGTGCAGACTGCAATTTCCATAGCTACTTTTTTTCTTTCCAGTCTCCTGAACATGCCATGGGGAAAGTATATTTCTGCCTTTACACCTGTAGCTATACATGATATATATAGCTTGTGATTCTTGGGTTTTCAGTGCATCTTTAAGACGTGCAAGTTCACCCGCTTCTTCAAATTATTGTATACTTATGGACAGTGTCGAGGGTTTAGAAAAAAAAAAGTAATGCTGCAGTTTCCCACTGTAGTATTTATCATAGTAACTACTGTAAAGGATTGCTTTTTACTCATTCAAATAATGCCGGTGTGTAAACAACCATGAAAAACATATGGAAAAACTCATTTTAGACTTTTGTTTATGGCAGCATACCTGGCGTCTGGACAACGTCTCTCTGCGTTTGGCAGGCATCTCGTACACCACCTGTTTCCAAAACTTAGATGACAGCTCATTGCTCTTAGGACCCCTCCACTTGATGATGGATAAAGCCTGAGGAGAGTAGAGGAGATTATTCAGGTGTCTTATTGCTCTTATTCTCCTATTGACACCCTTTAGATCACACCCTTCCTCCTGCTGTTTACCTTGATTGTATGTTTCAGTGCCTCCACCTCTTGGTAGTTGATGACATTCTTCAGGTCTGCACACTCTATCATGATCACCTGGACACACAGAAACACAGAGGTAGAGGTGTTTCTGAAGACAGAACTCTTCATGGATTTAACCCTTGTGTTGTCTTAACTGTCTGTATATTTTACTTGTCCTAAGGGCCAAAAATGATTCACCTTCAATACAATCCCTAAAATAGCAAACAGCAGCTTGATTCAATTTTAAAACCCCAAATCTATTTAGCATGAAAAAACAACCTGTGATTCATCACAAATTTTGTGAATATCTTGGTTTTCCCTCTTCACAATGCAGAAAGATTGCATTTAATCAATGGAATCCACTCTGTTTTATTACACCAGTAAAGTAGAGCTTAATTATTATTATTATTACTAAATGTACTGCATAGGTGTATACAGAATTTTTAGCAAGATATATCACTTGTGTAGCCTAAGAAAGAAAAAGGAATGTGCAAAAAGTAGTTTGAATGCATTTTATTATAAGGAAACATTAACTGTCTTTAGCAACATGTTGAATAAAGATCATTTGGGGGGTTTTCTATACTGTTAAACATAGTGACAGTCAATTTTTGACCCCTAAGACGATGTAAGGGTCAAGGGACCTGCCTGTCACTCAGATTTGTGTATTTCCGGTTTACTTCCCCAGTTGTACCTTAATCTCTCCGGTCACCAGCATAGAGTGGAGGCGTGTCTCTATCTGGAAAATGCTCCACCCTCTTTTGGCCACAAACTCTGGTGTCAAAACGATGATTAAACGTCTGCTCTGCTCCACGCTACGAGCCAAGTCCTCGATGTAGGCTGAGAGACAGAGACATGGGGACAAAGTTAAAAGAAAAGTTCACCCAAAAAATGAAAATTCATTCAATATCTACTCACCCTCATGTTGATGGAAAGTCAGGTAAAGTTTTACAGTCCTCAAAACACTGCTGGACATTACCACCTCACCGCTAGATGCTACTAAATTCTACACAATAAACATTTAATATTTGCTGTGTCCCCAAAAACGTTCATGTAGCTTTCTGTGATGCACAAAATGTGTAAGTGTAATGTTTGACCTGCTTTGTTGGTGGCTTTTTAAAGAAATTGTTCAGCATCTTGGGATATATGGAAATGGTGCTCGTAGGCTTATTTTTTTTTTTACAGACTACCTGTTTCTGTGTTTCTAGCAGTTATGCTAAGCTAATTGCCTCACACATAGTAGCATATTTGAGTGGGTGAGTATTTTGAGCTTGCTTTTTACTCATTCATAATTTTCTATATATGCTATACTTACACATCATCCATGTGCCTAATATACTATGTGCACTTTTTTTTCCTTGTCTGTCTCACATGTATGTATGTTATGTGTACTCTTGGCTATCTCAGTGGAACTTTTCATGGATCACAGAGGAAATCAGCACAATAACTTTTTTTTCTGTCTTAATCATGTCAGGTGGTAGATGGTGGGGGTATAGTGGGCCTTTTGAAGAGATATAAAGAAAATGTTGAGTGTTGGTTGGTGTTACCAACTGTTTTTTGTCCCTGTTATACAAATAATGGGAAAAAAAACACATAAAAGAAAACTATTCCTCTAGTCATGGATTTGTTTTTCAAAAATAGCAAAAAAATATTACATTTAGAGAAAATGTTTCATTTAATATTGATTTTAGGAAAAGAAAAGGAGAGTTTCAAAAGGTAGCAGAAAGAAGAAGTGAACTCCCCTGTATAGTATCTGTGTATTTTCGCTGGCGGCATCCTTCAGCTCATTTTGTTGAGAAATGACTGGGCTGAGTGACAGGAGGATATAGCAGAGTGACAGAAATGCTTGTGCAGGAGTTTTGGCTCTGACAGGCGGCAGTGGAATCAGCTCTTAAATGGGGATCAGAGTTGTGCTGATACGCCACCATCAGCTTTTACTTAGAACTCAGGGAGGGAAAAGTGAACTGGAGGAGGTGAATAGGCAGGCGATGAGATGTTGAAAAGGAGGTAGAGCGACCTTAAGCATCAATATACGAGGCAATGGAGCCAAAAGAGTTTACCACACTTTCAAATGCTTCTTCTCATTCTCACTGTGGTGCTGCTGCTTCGTACCAGGCTGTGTGCAAACACATCTTCTCAAACTGTCTCATTTCCAGTTTCTTGTTTGTGACATTCTTAGTGTTCTTCTGGAACGTGCGTCACCGAAATTGCTCATTATTTCTCAAAATTTGTAGTTACCGAAAACGTCTGAAAGCCACGGGTTGTGTGAAAAACAGATTACCCCTCTCTGTGTGTCTGCCTCCTTCTACCATCTCTTCACTTGCTAACTAAATTAATGGCAGGGACTCTTCAACAACACATTGCAATTTCACGCTCAATTTAAGGGGCACAAATAGTCCAGAACACCCCAAAATTCAGTCCCTTTCTTTCTCTTCTCTGCTCTTCCATCTCTCTTCGTCACTCTCTCTCGCTGTACTTCACATTTAACCTCCCCTCCTCTCCCCTGCCCTTTTCTTCTTGTTCCCGCGCTCTATTTTTGAGGATTATGTAAATCAATTAATGAAATAACACAAACCAATGACCCCGTCCCCACCTCTTTCTGCTCCCGTTGTTTATTTCTCGCTCTCTTGTTAATTTCGGAGGGCTAATGGAGTGGATAATTGAATGTTGTATTTTAGGTCGCGTTGCCATGTTGCTCTGTCAATGGCTTTGGTGCGCACTGAAAAGGCACCTCTCTCTGTCTCTGTGAGTCACTCAGTCATTTTCACACTCTGTAACCTTTAGTCAGTATGCAGCTTGGAGAGAGTTGTGTGTGTCGTTATGCACGGTGGACATTTGTTTTTAGGATGTTTTGAGGGCAAAGAGAGGGAGCCTCATTTTTGGATGAAATATGACTGTCTTGACTGTTGCGTGTGTGTTGAAAGAAGGCATAATTTTGGCTGAGGGCAATTCATTGTGAACCATATTTAAGTAAATTTATTTATGTATTTTAAAAGAAAATGTTAAATAGTGCACAGAACCTACTTTCATTTGTTACTTTCTGGCCACATTGTAAAGTTATTTCAGCCTCTACATTCTTTCTGGGTGAGTTTTTTTGACACGTTGAAATGTAATTTTGGGAATAAAATGCTAATGCACAGGGGATAATGGCTCAATATTTCACTTCATGCATTAGTTTGATTTGTGTGTTGAAGTAACCAGGTGCCTCAGGGATTACTGAATGTGTTTTATGATGTTTTTAAAGCAATGAGCAGGTATATTACAGACTCAGTCTCCTGAAGCAGAGTCACATTGTCTAATAACTAGAAAAGAATATCAAAGGAAAAAAATAGACTCAGAAGTTGTCCATTTTTAACTGGACAAAGAAATACAAATATCAACACTGCATACATCATATATAGCTGTGTTTCCAGCAGCAGGTCGGCTCACTGCAGTTCAGTTTGGTTTGCATTTTGTGCGTTTCTATTATGAAAAGATGTGAATGGCACCAATGGAACTGCATCTTACCATCCCCTTTTTTTGTCACCTCTCTGTTGCCGTACGTAACACAGTAATGTGGTACTAAAAAGTGGAGCTACAAACACTGCAGTCAGTTCACTGGTCAGGAGAGAATCAACACTCTGAGCTCAGTGCTGAGCTGCAGCTACTTTATCCACTGTTCATACCTTGACAAGCTTTTTGTAAATTCGTAAACTCTGCAAACTAAACATTTGCAGCCTCTAGCGGCAGCTGTAGACTGAGAAAAAATAATTCAATTCACTAGATGCTCTGATGGCAATTTTTAAGGTGAAACATTTACTTGTAAAGTTACTACGTGCATAAGTTGACCATGTGAATCCATCAACACACCTAAATTTCAATCAGACAACTTTGCCCACTCCATCTGTTTTTATTATCTCTCATGGAAGACAAACTCATTTGGTAATGAGTGAAACTTCAAGGGTTTAAAAATTATATATGAATTTATATATATATATATATATATATATATATAATATAAATACATATTTCATATATTTCAACTAGATTAGTCCTCACTTGGAGAGAGAAAAAGGCGTTGGAGCATCACACCGATATACAACGGCAACACTAAACCCCTGCCTTTGTTCTGAAAATGTCGGTGTGTAGCCCTGTTCTTTGGACAATACACGTAATGCAGACTTCCCCATGATGGAAGCCATGTGATGAACAAGGAAATGCAGCGAGTGCTGCTGGACAGAGCAGCAAGTGACAACAATCCTGCCCAAATACAGAGTACTGTCTGTAGTGGAAACGCTACACAGATCTAGGGTCTAGGTACATGTTTGTAGGAGTTGCTTTTGGTTCTGAAGGCACTAACTGAAAGTTTTTGTTGGAAATGCATCTTATATGTTATTGGGAAAGTCAAGATAGAAAATAACAGTTTTATAATATCTTGGACTTATAACAGGTCATCAGGTTTTCTTCACTGACATAATCTTCACAATGAACACCTCTTTTTGATTTTTGAAGTATGAATGTAATCTCCAGTAGTAAAAATACGACTTTTTATGGCAAGTGAGGTATTTACTGGCAGATTTTATGTCGTAGAACAAAATGTGAGGCTCTCTTAAGCTTGTGTTAACCACAGACCTTATTTCAGGCATCTAACCAAAAGCCCATTGACTTCGGGACGAGGGAACCGGGAATGCTAAAAGGCTTGCGGATATCATTGGTAGGACTCATTCCCGGAGCACTCTGTTTTTTTTGTTAGTATTTAATAGCCACTTTTTGTTATATTTTGACTTCAAAAGTTATGTATGACTTTCAGAGAATCTTTAGTGACACCCCTCTGAGCCTGTCAGGTGAACTGGAGCCAGCATTCTGTTAGCTGAGCTTAAACGTTGTAGCCACGGGTGAGCCCCCGGGCACTGACATAGTTACTTAATCCTTTGTTGATACAACGTTATTGATTATTGCAGTTTGAATGATGCTGCATTTTGTATAAATCACCAGAAAAGCAGTACATATGTCCTTACACATGCATACATTTAATGCATGTGTGAGAATGTTTTGGGAGAATCTTAAAAATGTTTATGTGATAAACAGTTACATGAACCAGATGAACCGCCCTACAGTCCAATCTAAATCTCATCTCCACTCAACATCCTGCAGCAGGCAAGGCCAGAGATGACTTTAACATGATGGATGGGTATATGTGTATATATGTGTGTGTGCGCGCACTGAGAATACTGACAAATCTATATTACAGTATAGCTGCCCTTTTTCCTCATACTCTTATTGCATGTACAGTATATTCCACAATGCCCTGCAAAACTGTGCTAAAGTTTTTTCATAATTAAAATTTTGCAGTGTTCAGCGCACATTTTTATACGCATTTGTACTTGCAAGCATGCAACAGCTGCAATACGTGCTGTCAGTGTTCAGCACATCCTCAAACTTTTAGTGTGTTAGTAAAATAAAGGGGGATAGACAGAAAAGAAGATAGTATGTGCCTACATGTGAATGGCAGCAAGTATTTTCCCCTTTCGGTGTGCCAATAATGGACATGTGTGTCTGTGTGCACCTGTGTGTGTGTGTGTGTGTCAGGTCAGAGCAGTGTGTGTGTGTGTGTGTCAGGTCAGAGCATTGACAGATAGAGCAATAACAGCCATTTTTTTCCCCCTCCAGTTAGACAGAGTGACACATAACCCTAGAAATGATGACAAACGGTGTGTGTGTGTGTGCACCCTGTGCAATGTGTGTGTGTGTGTGTGTATGCACGCTCTGTACAGTGTGTGTGGGAATCTGTGGTTGTGAAACTGAGATCCAGACATGAGCTACGCTGTGAAAGACACATATTGTGATTTGTGACGGTTTCACAGGAAAGTGGAACCATGAACATGTGAGAAGCTGCATCTGAGGTAGAGTGAATATGTGTGTGTGTGTGTGTGTGTGTGTGTGTGTTTTTTGAGTGTACATGTAATTTACACCTGAGATCATACACAGACGTGTGTGTCTGTAAGTGTGTTATGATGAAGATCCGCATACATTCTTATTTATTCTGACAGAGTGATGAATTCTGGGTATTGGGGGCTATAAAGGCCCCTGGAGAGAGGGAGGCAGGATGTGTGTTTGTGAGGAGGACGGGAGGGGGGAGGAGAAGAGGAGACAGACAGATAGATAGATGGGTACTTACTGCTGCTGGGTATGAGATCTCTGTCTGGTATAAACAGCTTGTATCCATAATGTTTCTCTAGAACATCCGGCAAGATCTCCAAAGCAAATGTTTCCTCATCGCTGCTCGCCCGGCTGTGGAGGAGAAGTAAGATTACGTTTCCAGATTCAAAATCAAATAGTTAAATAAGCACCCGGTGATGGCTGCAAAAATATTTTAGGGGTTAACAGTTACAAACCTGCTAGATTAGGGAATGGTTATCTTATTTTAGCATACAAATAGAGGGAAACACCTAGCCTGGCTCTCTCCAGATGACAAAACTACGCCCGTCAGCACATCTAAAGCTTATTTGAAAAATTAAAATGCAAATTATTTTCTCGTTATTAGTGCAGGTACACAGTTTAGCTTCTAGGAGGAGAAAAGTTTGCTTCATGCTCAGTAATGCTGGCGGCCTCGGGCCATCTGTTGCTAATGATGGAGATCGATTGAAGTGTTTTTCATGCTGTGGTTGTGAGTTCAAGACTAAGTGTTGTTAGCAAGATAAAATGTGTACAGAGGTCACTAACCTGCCCAAACAGTCAAGGTCCACTTTAGTGTAGGACAGATAGGCATCATACTCCTTATTATCTGTGAAGAGAGACACAGTTAGCAGTTTAAACAACATCAACTGATACTTTCACATCATCCTACATTTGGACTTGAGGAAAATAAAGGGAATCAGCAATTTATCTTTGAGACACAAAGACATTACCCTACTAAGAAAATCAGACTGACTTAAGCTACTGAAAACTACAAAATTACTTCTGTTAATTTTTCTTTTGTGCGTTTTTGTTTGACATTTACAGTCCTCTGCTCCTTCTGTGGCAGTATGTATTTTGAAATACGCACTCATTTTGTTGTGAGTTGCCCATCTGAACACTGCTGTTGTTTGATTGTCCTGATTAAGGCCACATTTAGACGAGAACGGCCCTACTAAAAACTGAAAAGTCTTCCCATCACGTTTTAAAAAAAATCTGTGTTTGTATGATAACATTGTGAAAACGTTCCTCGTGTACATGACTCCGCACCAACAACAGAAAACGCTGTAGTATGCATGCTTGGCCAGTAACTGCAGATAATTGAGGGCATGTGCGAAGTGCGGCTGTGATGTCACTGTTCTAACAGGATGCACACGTTGCCAAAGCGACAGAAGGGGTTGTGTTTTCAAAAAATTACAGTCTGAAACCCGGTTTCAAAGTTTGAATTTTCAGGCCCCCAAAACATTGCTGTTTTTGAAGGCCAAACCACAATAAAAGTTTAAACGTTTCATGCAAGAACTGTTGCCATATAAGTGGCCCCTAAACGTGAGTCCAGAATCTTACCATCTTCAGTTTCATCACTCCCAAAGTGTCTCCTGTAGCAGAGCATGATCTCTAGATTGTAACACTTATAAAGTGCTGTGAGGACTCCCAGCAGCAAAAGTATGACCCCCAGACCTCCAGCCAGCTCCAGACGATACATATCTACAGTCAGAGACACAGACAGGGGAAGAGCAGAAAATATGAGATCGTGCAGTTTATTGTTCAGATGATCTCAAATGATGAGGTAAAACCTAATAAGTCACCTTTTTTCTCAATATATCAGATTTTAAACACTGTATCTGCGGAGGTGTCTTTCTCTCCAAAACAAGTGAAACCGGTGAAAAAAACAG